>NW_026708976.1:0-76881 GCF_030490865.1 Poecile atricapillus | reverse complement strand
TCCCATTGGAACCCATGGCCCAGCCTGATTGGTTGGTCTGTGTCAGGGCCACGCCCACTCGTGGTGAGGCCGTTAATTTTTAACCTTAATTAAACGTTAATGAAACGCCCTCACGGGCGGCTACGCCCCCTCTAGACCACACCCCCAATTGTTGGCCACGCCTTTAAGACCAAATTTGGTGTTTTAAAGCCACGCCCCGCTCTCCCGTCCCTCACACAGGCCCCGCCCACTCTCTCCCCTCAGAGAAAGCCACGCCCACTCCCGTTTTCCCGCCCTTTATCCCCGTTTTGGCCCCGCCCACCTTGTCCCACAGCTGGCTCGCGAACTCGCGCACGCGCGGCTCCTCCACGCGCAGGGCCTCGGTCTCGCGCAGCCGCTCCAGCAGCTCCTCCGGGCTGCGGCTGCGCCGCGCCAGCGCCACCAGGAACGCGGGGACGTGGCGGGCGCTGAGGCCCAGCAGCTCCTGCAGCTGCCCGGACACCCAGCGCTCCAGGGCCGCCATCGCCGCCATGGCCGCCGCGGCCTCTTCCTCCTCCGCCTCCTCCGGCCCCTCACGGAACCGCCGTCCAATCAGCGCCCAGCGCGGGAAGCCTCAACCAATCAGCGCCCGGCTCGCTCCTCCCGCCCTCGCGCCGCGGCGGTTGCGGCCAATCAGAGCGCGCGGCGCGCGAGGCCCCGCCCGCCACCGGCTCTTACCGTAATCTCGCGAGAGCGCTCGCGCTTTACCGTAACCCCGCGTGGAGAAGCGCGGCACAAAATGGCGGCGGCTTTTTTGAGGTGGCGGCCGCGGAATTCGCGATTTTTCACCCCAAAATCCACCCGCGCCGCTTCTCCCCCGGGAATTCTTCCCTGTTTCCCCCCAAAAAGTGCCTTTCCCCCTCAGGAATTCCCCCACCCGGGGTCCGGCCCCTCAGAAATTCCCGTTTTCCTCCCCCAAAATCCGCGGTTTTCCCCCCAAAATCTCCTTTTCCCTCAGGGATTCCCCACCTGCTTCTCCAAAGTTCCGCTTCTTCTTTTTGCTCAAAACGTTTTCTACAAAAAGACTTCACAAAAAACAGAGTTTGTTACAAAAAAATTACATTTCCCTCCCCCCAAAATCTGGGTTGTTTTTTTTTTTTTTCTGGGAATGAGAAACTGAAATTCCCAAATTCCGGCCTTTGGGGATCCCAAATTTCAAGATTTTGGGGATTTTTGGATCCCAAATTCCGTAACTTCGTTTCTTTGGGAGTCCCAAACTCCAAAATTTCAGGTTTTTGGGATTCCCAAGCTCTGGAATTCTGAGGTTTTGGGGGTCCCAAATTCTGGGATTTTGGGGTTTTTGGGGTCCCAAATTCCAGGATTTTGGGGTTTTTGGGATCCCAAACTCTGGAATTCCAGGGGTTTCGAACCCCAAACTGCAAGATTTGGGGGTTTTGGGATCCAAATTTCTGGAATTTTGGGGTCCCAAACTCCAGAATTTTGGAGATTTGGGGGTTTTTGGAATCCCAAACTCCAGAATTTCGGGGTTTTTGGGGTCCCAATTCCAGAATTTCGGGGTTTTTGGGGTCCCAAATTCCAGAATTTCGGTGGTTTTGGGGTCCCAAATTCCAGAATTTCAGGGATTTTGGGGTTTTTGGGGGTCCCAAACTCTGGGATTTTGGTGTTTTTGGGATCCCAAACCCCAGAATTTCAGGGATTTTGGGGTTTTTGGGGGTCCCAAACCCCAGAATTTCGGGGATTTTGGGGTTTTTGGGATCCCAAACCCCAGAATTTCGGGGATTTTGGGGTTTTTGGGATCCCAAACCCCAGAATTTCAGGGATTTTGGGGTTTTTTGGGATCCCAAACCCCAGAATTTCGGGGATTTCGGGGTTTTTGGGATCCCAAACCCCAGAATTTCGGGGATTTTGGGGTTTTTGGGGTCAGCCGTTGTGTTTCTGGCGTTTCCAGAAGCGTTTGACGTCGGGGGTGGCCGGGCGGGGGGGTGACACCATCAGGCGCCGGGCGGGGATTTTGGGGTCCCAAACTCCGGATTTTGGTGTTTTTGGGATCCCAAACCCCAGGATTTCAGGGATTTTGGGGTTTTTGGGGTCCCAAACTCCGGGATTTTGGTGTTTTTGGGATCCCAAACTCCGTGATTTCGGGGATTTCGGGGTTTTTGGGGTCAGCCGTTGTGTTTCTGGCGTTTCCAGAAGCGTTTGACGTCGGGGTGGCCGGCGGGGGTGACCACCATCAGGCGCCGGGTGGGGATTTTGGGGTCCCAAACTCCGGGATTTTGGGGTTTTTGGGGTCCCAAACTCCGGATTTTGGGGATTTTGGGATCCCAAACCCCAGAATTTCAGGGATTTTGGTGTTTTTGGGATCCCAAACCCCAGAATTTCAGGGATTTTGGGGTTTTTGGGGTCAGCCGTTGTGTTTCTGGCGTTTCCAGAAGCGTTTGACGTCGGGGTGGCCGGCGGGGGTGACACCATGAGGCGCCGGGTGGGGATTTTGGGGTCCCAAACTCCGGATTTTGGGGATTTTGGGGTCCCAAACTCCGGATTTTGGGGATTTTGGGATCCCAAACCCCAGAATTTCGGGGATTTTGGGGTTTTTGGGGTCAGCCGTTGTGTTTCTGGCGTTTCCAGAAGCGTTTGACGTCGGGGTGGCCGGCGGGGGTCACCACCATCAGGCGCCGGGCGGGGTTCTCGAAGACGAGCACCCCCAGAGCGCGGGCGTGGTCCCGCAGCACCTCGAAATCCACCTGGGACAGGAACTGGTTGTACAGCACACCTGGACAGGGGAGGGGACAGGGACACTGTCACCTCCTGTCACCTCCCCCTTGGGGACACTGGCACCTCCTCCCCTTGAGATGTCACCTCCCCCCTTGGGGACACTCTGATGCCCTTTTTGGGACATTTTGGGGACACCTTGGTGACATGTGGGGACATTTGAGGACACTTTGGTGACATTTGGTGACACTTTGGGATACTTGGTGACATTTGGTGACACTTTGGGGATATTTGGTGACATTTTGGTGACACTTTGGTGACATTTGGGGAGAGTTCAGTGACATTTGGGGACAGTTCAGTGACATTTGGTGACATTTGGGGACATTTGGTGACATTTGGGGACATTTGGGGACATTTGGTGACATTTGGGGACATTTGGTGACATTCGGTGACATTTGGGGACATTTGGGGACATTTGGGGACATCTGGGGACAGTTCAGTGACATTTGGGGACATTTGGGGACATTTGGTGACATTTGGGGACAGTTCAGTGACATTTGGTGACATTTGGGGACATCTGGGGACAGTTCAGTGACATTTGGGGACATTTGGGGACATCTGGGGACATTTGGGGAGAGTTCAGTGACATTTGGGGACATTTGGGGACATCTGGGGACATTTGGGGACATTTGGGGACATCTGGGGACAGTTCAGTGACATTTGGTGACATTTGGGGACATTTGGGGACATCTGGGGACAGTTCAGTGACATTTGGGGACATTTGGGGACATCTGGGGACATTTGGGGAGAGTTCAGTGACATTTGGGGACATTTGGGGACATCTGGGGACATTTGGGGACATTTGGGGACATTTGGGGACAGTTCAGTGACACCTGGTGACATGTGGGGACAGTTCAGTGACATTTGGGGACATTTGGGGACATCTGGGGACAGTCTCACCGTCGGAGAAGCGCAGCCGGTCCCGCTCGAGCTCCCAGAGCCGGATCTGATCCGTGATGGTCGGGGGCAGCACCGGGCTCTGGACAGGGAGGGGACAGTGGGGACATTGGGGACAGTGAGGGGACATTGGGGACAGTGAGGGGACATTGGGGACATTGGGAACAGGGGGGACAGGGAGGGGACAGAGAGACACGGGGACAGTGGGGACATGGAAACAGTGACAGGGACATTGGGGACATTGGGGGGATTGGGGACATTGGGGACAGTGGGGACATTGGGGGGGATTGGGGACAGTGGGGACATCGGGGACAGTGGGGACATTGGGGACATTGGGGCAGTGGGGACATTGGGGACATTGGGGGGGATTGGGGACAGTGAGGGGACATTGGGGACATTGGGGACATCGGGGACAGTGGGGACATTGGGGACATTGGGGACATTGGGGACATTGGGGGGGATTGGGGACAGTGGGGACAGTGGGGACATCGGGGACAGTGGGGACATTGGGGACAGTGAGGGGACAGTGAGGGGACATTGGGGGATATTGGGGACATTGGGGACAGTGAGGGGAAATGGGGACAGTGAGGGGACATCAGGGACAGTGGGGACAGTGAGGGGACATTGGGGACATTGGGGGGATTGGGGACAGTGGGGACATTGGGGACAGGGAGGGGACACAGAGGGGACATTGGGGACATTGGGGACAGTGAGGGGAAATGGGGACAGTGAGGGGACATTGGGGACATTGGGGACAGAGGGGGACATTGGGGACAGGGAGGGGACACAGAGGGGACATTGGGGACAGTGGGATATTGGGGACAGGGACAGTGGGACAGGGACAGAGGGGACATGGGGACATTGGGGACAGGGAACCCCAGACAAGCAGGGAACCCCAGGAACGGGACCCCCACAGATTTTGGGGACCCCCACAAAGATTTGGGGACCCCCCCAGGATTTGGGGACCCCCCCAGATTTGGGGACCCCCCGGTGAATTTTGGGGACCCCCCAGTGAATTTGGGGACCCCCCGAGGATTTTGGGACCCCCTGAGGATTTTGGGGACCCCCTGGTGATTTTGGGGACCCCCACAGATTTTGGGACCCCCAGGATTTGGGGACCCCCCCAGGATTTTGGGGACCCCCCAGTGAATTTGGGGACCCCCCGGTGAATTTTGGGACCCCCCCCAGATTTGGGGACCCCCCGGTGTCCCCCTCACCTGTTTGGCCATCACGGGGTGGGCGCGAGTGCGCAGGAAGTGAATGATCTGTGGGGGAGGGGAGGCACCTGTGTGTCACCAACAATGTCACCTGTGTCACCTGTGTGTCACCTGTGTGTCCTCAATGTCACCTGTGTGTCCCCTGTGTCACCTGTGTGTCACCTGTGTCACCTGTGTGTCACCTGTGTGTCCCCAGTGTCACCTGTGTGTCCCCTGTGTCACCTGTGTGTCACCTGTGTCACCTGTGTGTCACCTGTGTGTCCCCTGTGTCACCTGTGTCACCTGTGTCACCTGTGTGTCCCCAATGTCACCTGTGTGTCACCTGTGTGTCACCTGTGTGTCACCAACAATGTCACCTGTGTCACCTGTGTCACCTGTGTCACCTGTGTGTCACCTGTGTCACCTGTGTGTCACTTGTGTGTCACCTGTGTGTCCTCAATGTCACCTGTGTGTCACCTGTGTGTCACCTGTGTGTCACCTGTGTCACCTGTGTCACCTGTGTGTCACCTGTGTGTCACCTGTGTGTCACCTGTGTCACCTGTGTCACCTGTGTGTCACCTGTGTGTCACCTGTGTCACCTGTGTGTCACCTGTGTGTCACCTGTGTCACCTGTGTCACCTGTGTCACCTGTGTGTCACCTGTGTGTCACCTGTGTCACCTGTGTCACCTGTGTGTCACCTGTGTGTCACCTGTGTGTCACTTGTGTCACCTGTGTGTCACCTGTGTGTCCCCAGTGTCACCTGTGTCACCTGTGTGTCACCTGTGTGTCCCCAGTGTGTCCCCAGTGTGTCCCCAGTGTCACCTGTGTGTCACCTGTGTCACCTGTGTGTCACCTGTGTGTCACCTGTGTGTCACCTGTGTCACCTGTGTGTCACCTGTGTGTCCCCAATGTCACCTGTGTGTCACCAACAATGTCACCTGTGTCACCTGTGTCACCTGTGTGTCATCTGTGTGTCACCAACAATGTCACCTGTGTCACCTGTGTGTCCCCAGTGTGTCCCCAGTGTCCCCAGTGTCCCCAGTGTCCCCAGTGTCACCTGCTCAGCCGTGATGCCGTTGGCGATGGCCGCCTGGACACTGTCCCTTGTCACCTGTGTCCCCAATGTCCCCAGTGTCACCTGTGTCCCCAGTGTCCCCAATGTCCCCAGTGTCCCCACTGATGTCCCCAGTGTCCCCAGTGTCCCCAGTGTCCCCAGTGTCACCTGCTCAGCCGTGATGCCGTTGGCGATGGCCGCCTGGACACTGTCCCTTGTCACCTGTGTCCCCAGTGTCCCCAGTGTCCCCAGTGATGTCCCCAGTGTCCCCAGTGTCCCCAGTGTCCCCAGTGATGTCCCCAGTGTCACCTGCTCAGCCGTGATGCCGTTGGCGATGGCCGCCTGGACACTGTCCCTTGTCACCTGTGCCACCACCAGGTTGGGGAAGCGATAGAGCAGCTCCGAGAAGAGCGCGATGAGGGCCACCTGCAGCTCCGAGTCTGGGGACAGGGGGGACATTGGGGACATTGAGGGGACAGTGGGGACATTGGGGACATTGAGGGGACAGTGGGGACATTGGGGACATTGAGGGGACAGTGGGGACACCAGGGGACATTGAGGGGACAGTGGGGACAGTGGGGACAGCAGGGGACATTGAGGGGACAGCAGGGGACATTGAGGGGACAGTGGGGACAGGGGGACATTGGGGACATTGAGGGGACATCAGGGGCAGTAGGGACATCGGGGACATCGGGGACATTGGGGGGACATTGAAGACATTGGAGACATCAGGGACACCAGGGGACATTGGGGTCATTGAGGGGATTGGGGACATTGGGGACGTTGGAGACATTGGGGACAGTGGGGACAGCAGGGGACATCGGGGACACTCAGGGGACATGGGGGACATTGGGGGGACATTGGGGACATTGGGGGGACATTGGGGACATCAGGGACACCAGGGGACATTGGGGTCATTGAGGGGATTGGGGACATTGGGGACGTTGGGGACATTGTAGGATCAAGGGTGACACGAGGGTGTCACACAAGGGGAGGTGACAGGGATGTCCCCAGGCTGTCCCCAGTGTCCCCAAGGTGTCCCCAATGTCCCCAGGCTGTCCCCAGTGTCCCCAAGCTGTCCCTAGGGTGTCCCCAGTGTGTCCCCAGTGTGTCCCCAGTGTCCCCAGGCTATCCCCAGTGTCCCCAGGGTGTCCCCAGGGTGTCCCCAGTGTCCCCAGTGTCCCCAGTGTCCCCAAGCTGTCCCCAGTGTCCCCAGGCTGTCCCCAGTGTCCCCAGTGTCCCCAGTGTGTCCCCAGTGTGTCCACAAGGTGTCCCCAGTGTCCCCACGGTGTCCCCAGTGTCTTCCCAGTGTCCCCAGGCTGTCCCCAGTGTGTCCCCAGTGTGTCCCCAGTGTGTCCCCAGTGTCCCCAAGCTGTCCCCAGTGTCCCCAGTGTCCCCAGTATCACCAGTATAGGCGTAGATCCGGTAGTTGGTCTCCACCAGGACGAAGCCGTGGCCGTCGGGCTCTGTCCCCAGCGCTGTCCCCGATGTCCCCGGCGCTGTCCCCGATGTCCCCGAGGCCAGCGCGATGGCCAGGCGGGTCGGGTAGAACCTCCGGGACTTCCTCTGGGGACATTGGGGACATTGGGGACAGGAGGGGACATTGGGGACAGGGGACAGAGGGACAGGAGGGGACAGAGGGACAGAGGGGACAGAGGGACAGGGACAGGGGGGACAGGGGACACAGGAGGGGACAGGGGGGACAGGGACAGGGGGGACAGAGAGGACATTGGGGACAGGGGGGACATTGGGGGGACATTGGGGACAGAGGGACAGGAGGGGACAGAGGGACATTGGGACAGTGGCTTGGGAGCTGGCCCAATGTCCCCTCAGTGTCCCCTCAGTGTCCCCTCGGTGTCCCCCCAGTCCCTCCCAGTGCTCCCAGTGTCCCTTCCAGTGTCCCCAGTCCCTCCCAGTCCCTCCCAGTGTCCCCAGTCCCTCCCAGTGCTCCCAGTGTCCTTTCCAGTGTCCCCAGTGTCCCCTCAGGGTCCCTCCGTGTCCCTCCCAGTGCTCCCAGTGCTCCCAGTCCCTCCCAGTGTCCCCCATTGTCCCCAGTAGTGTCCTCCCAGTCCCTCCCAGTCCCCCCCAGTCCCCCCCAGTCCCTCCCAGTGCTCCCAGTCCCTCCCAGTCCCTCCCAGTGTCCCCCATTGTCCCCAGTAGTGTCCTCCCAGTCCCTCCCAGTCCCCCCCAGTCCCCCCCAGTCCCTCCCAGTGCTCCCAGTCCCTCCCAGTCCTCCCCAGTGTCCCCTCCCAGTGCTCCCAGTCCCTCCCAGTGTCCCCAGTCCCTCCCAGTGTCCCCAGTGCCTCCCAGTGTCCCCCAGTGTCCCCTCCCAGTGCTCCCAGTCCCCCCCAGTCCCTCCCAGTGCTCCCAGTGTCCCTTCCAGTGTCCCCAGTGTCCCCTCAGGGTCCCTCCGTGTCCCTCCCAGTGTCCCCAGTCCCTCCCAGTGTCCCCAGTGCCTCCCAGTCCCTCCCAGTGTCCCCCATTGTCCCCAGTGTCCCCTCCCAGTCCCTCCCAGTCCTCCCCAGTCCCTCCCAGTGCTCCCAGTGCTCCCAGTTCCACCTTTCTCTGGAACACCAGTCCGAACTCGCGCAGGTGCTGCAGGAAGGTGAGCAGGGACTCGCTCATCCCCTCCACAGAGTAATCCTGGACACCAGTTCAAACCAGTTCAAACCAGTTCAAACCAGTACAGCCCAGCTCATCCCCTCCACAGAGTAATCCTGGACACCAAACCAGTTCAAACCAGTTCAAACCAGTTCAAACCAGTTCAAACCAGTACAGCCCAGCTCATCCCCTCCACTGAGTAATCCTGGACACCAAACCAGTTCAAACCAGTTCAAACCAGTTCAAACCAGTTCACACCAGTACAGCCCAGCTCATCCCCTCCACAGAGTAATCCTGGACACCAGTTCAAACCAGTTCAAACCAGTTCAAACCAGTACAGCCCAGCTCATCCCCTCCACAGAGTAATCCTGGACACCAGTTCAAACCAGTTCAAACCAGTTCAAACCAGTTCACACCAGTACAGCCCAGCTCATCCCCTCCACCGAGTAATCCTGGACACCAGTTCAAACCAGTTCAAACCAGTTCACACCAGTACAGCCCAGCTCATCCCCTCCACAGAGTAATCCTGGACACCAAACCAGTTCAAACCAGTTCAAACCAGTTCACACCAGTACAGCCCAGCTCATCCCCTCCACAGAGTAATCCTGGACACCAGTTCAAACCAGTTCAAACCAGTTCAAACCAGTTCACACCAGTACAGCCCAGCTCATCCCCTCCACAGAGTAATCCTGGACACCAGTTCAAACCAGTTCAAACCAGTTCAAACCAGTTCAAACCAGTACAGCCCAGCTCATCCCCTCCACCGAGTAATCCTGGACACCAAACCAGTTCAAACCAGTTCAAACCAGTTCAAACCAGTTCAAACCAGTACAGCCCAGCTCATCCCCTCCACCGAGTAATCCTGGACACCAAACCAGTTCAAACCAGTTCAAACCAGTTCAAACCAGTTCACACCAGTACAGCCCAGCTCATCCCCTCCACAGAGTAATCCTGGACACCAAACCAGTTCAAACCAGTTCAAACCAGTTCAAACCAGTACAGCCCAGCTCATCCCCTCCACAGAGTAATCCTGGACACCAGTTCACACCAGTTCAAACCAGTTCACACCAGTAACCTCCCAGTAACCTCCCATTAACCCCCCAGTTCCTCCCACTCCTGACCAGTAACCGCCCAGTTCACACCAGTTCACACCAGTAACCTCCCAGTGTCTCCCAGTCCCCCCCAATCCCCTCCCAGTTCCTCCCAGTCCGTCCCAATCCCCTCCCAGTCCCTCCCAGTCCCCCCAGTCCCTCCCAGTCCATCCCAGTCCCCCTTTAACCCATCCCAGTCCCTCCCAGTTCCCTCCCAGTCCCTCCCAGTCCATCCCAGTCCCCCCCAGTCCCTCCCAGTCCATCCCAGTCCCCCTTTAACCCCTCCCAGTCCCTCCCAGTCCCCTCCCAGTCCCCTCCCAGTGCCTCCCAGTCCCTCCCAGTCCCCTCCCAGTCCCCCCCAATCCCATCCCAGTCCCTCCCAATCCCTCCCAGTCCCATCCCAGTGCCCCCCAGTGCCCCCCAGTCCCCCCCAATCCCATCCCAGTGCCCCCCAGTGCCTCCCAGTCGCCCCCAGTCCCACCTTGCCGAGGGTGGAGAAGCTCAGCTGGAAGAGGAAGGACAGGATCTCCACCAGGTCCATCCCCCGCGCCTGGGGGGGCACAGGGGGGGTTTTTGGGGGTCCCAGGGGGGGTTTGGGGGTCCTGGGATGGTTTTGGGGGGTCCCAGGGGGGTTTTGGGGGGGTCCCGGGATGGTTTTGGGGGTCTCGGGATGGTTTTGGGGGGTCCAGGGGGGTTTTGGGGGTCCCGGGATGGTTTTGGGGGGTCCCGGGATGGTTTTGGGGGTCCCGGGATGGTTTTGGGGGGTCCCGGGATGGTTTTGGGGGGTCCCAGGGGGGGTTTGGGGGGTCCCGGGATGGTTTTGGGGGGTCCCAGGGGGGTTTTGGGGGTCCCGGGGGGGGTTTGGGGGGTCCCGGGATGGTTTTGGGGGGTCCCAGGGGGGGTTTGGGGGGTCCCGGGATGGTTTTGGGGGTCCCGGGGGGGGTTTTGGGGGGTCCCGGGATTGTTTTGGGGGTCCCGGGATGGTTTTGGGGGGTCCCAGGATGGTTTTGGGGGTCCCGGGATGGTTTTGGGGGTCCCAGGATGGTTTTGGGACCCCCCCCAAATTTCGGGGTCCCCCCCCCGGTGCCGGAGCACAAAGCTCCAACCCCAGGGCTCCATTTTGGGTCAAATTCCGGATTTTTTTCATGGGGACAAAAAATTTTCGGGGTTCCGAAGGTTTTAGGGACCCCCCCCCACTGGATTTGGGGGATTTGGGGGATTTGGGGTGGATTTGGGGGTTTTGGGATTTTGGGGGATTTGGGGGGATTTGGGTGGATTTTGGGAGGATTTTGGGGTGGTTTTTAGGAGGATTTGGGGTGGATTTTGGGAGGATTTTAGGGGAATTTGGGATAGATTTTAGGGGATTTTGGGTGGATTTTGGGAGATTTTGGTGGATTTTGGGAGGATTTTGGGGTGGATTTTGGGTGGATTTTGGGGTGGATTTTGGGTGGATTTGGGGTGGATTTTGGGGGGATTTGGGATGGATTTTGGGTGGATTTTGGGTGGATTTTGTGGTTATTTTCGGGTGGATTTTGAGGTGGATTTTGGGGTGGATTTTGGGTGGATTTTAGGGGATTTGGTGAGGATTTTGGGTGGATTTTGGGAGGATTTTGGGGGGGATTTTGGGTGGATTTTGGGTGGATTTTGGGTGGATTTTTGGGGTGGATTTTGGGTGGATTTTGGGTGATTTTGGGTGGATTTTGGGTGGATTTTGGGGTGGATTTTAGGGTGGATTTTAGGTGGATTTTGGGGGATTTTGGGTGGGATTTTGGGTGGATTTTGGGAGGATTTTGGGGTGGATTTTGGGAGGATTTTGGGATGGATTTTATGGGATTTAGAATGGATTTTGGGTGGATTTTGGGGGTGATTTTGGGGGGATTTTGGGGTGGATTTTGGGGTGGATTTTGGGGTTATTTTGGGGTGGATTTTGGGGTGGATTTTGAGGTGGATTTTGGGTGGATTTTGGGGTTATTTTGGGGTGGATTTTGGGGTGGATTTTGAGGTGGATTTTGGGTGGATTTTAGGGTGGATTTTGGGAGGATTTTGGGGTGGATTTTGGGGGGATTTTGGGGGGGATTTTGGGGTGGATTTTGGGTGGATTTTAGGGGATTTTGGATGGATTTTGGGTGGATTTTGGGTGGATTTTGGGGTTGATTTTGGGGTGGATTTTGGTGGATTTTGGGGTGGATTTTGGGAGGGATTTTGTGGTGGATTTTGGGGTGGATTTGGGAGGATTTTGGGGTGGATTTTAGGGGATTTTGGGTGGATTTTGGGGTGATTTTGGGGTGGATTTTGAGGTGGATTTTGGGTGGATTTTGGGGTGGATTTTGGGAGGATTTGGGGAGGATTTTGGGGTGATTTTGGAGAGGATTTGGGGAGGATTTTGGGGTGGATTTAGGATGGATTTTGGGTGGATTTTGGGTGGATTTTGGGGTGGATTTTGGGTGGATTTTGGGGTGGATTTTGGGTGGATTTTGGGGTGGATTTTGGGAGGATTTTGGGGTGGATTTTGGGGTGGATTTTGGGGGGGATTTTGGGGTGGATTTTGGGGTGAATTTTGGGTGGATTTTGGGTGGATTTTAGGGGATTTTGGGGGGTCACTGACCTCAGCCCCCCTCAGGTACTGCAGGATGAAGAACCAGAGCTGGGCGGGGGTGTCGAGCAGGAGGAACTGGAACCCGGCCGAGGTGATGCAGGGGGGCTCCCCCCCCTCGCTGGGGACCCCAAAATCCGTCAGGAGCCCCCCAAAATCCACGGGACCCCTCCCCAAATTCAGAGCACCCCAAAAACCCCCCCAAAAACCCCCCCAAAAATCCCTCAAATCCCCCCCAGAGTCACCCAGCAGCCCCAATCCCCCCCAAAACCCCCCCAAATCATCTCAGGACCCCCCAAATCATCTCAGGACCCCCCAAATCCTCCCAAATTCTCACCAGGTACCCCCAGGACCCCCCAAAATCCCAAAATTCCCCCTAAAATTCCCAAATTCCCCAAATTCCCCAAATCTCTTCATGAGCCCGGCCTGCACCAGCAGCTGTGCCAGGCCTCAAAATCCCCCTCAAAAATCCCCCCCAAAATGCCCCAAAACCCCCCAAAATCCCACAAATCCCTCCCAAATCCCCCAAATTTCCCAATTCCACAAATTCTCCCCAAATTCCCCCAAAGCTCTTCATGAGCCCGGCCTGCACCAGCAACTGCGCCAGGCCTCAAAATCCCCCTCAAAAATCCCCCCCAAAATGCCCCAAAAACACTCAAAACCCCTCAAAATTCTCCCAAATCCCCTCAAAATCCCCAAATTTCCCAAAACCCCCCCAAATTCCCCCAAAAATCCCCCCAAAGCTCTTCATGAGCCCGGCCTCCACCAGCAGCTGTGCCAGGCCTCAAATCCCCCCTCAAAAATCCCCCCCAAAATGCCCCAAAAACACTCAAAACCCCCCCAAATCCCTCAAAATTCTCCCAAATTCTCCCCCAAATCCCTCAAATCCCCCCAAAATCCCCCAAATTCTCCCAAAATTCCCCCAAAATTCCTCAAATGCCCCAAAGCTCTTCATGAGCTCGGCCTGCACCACCAGCTGTGCCAGGCCTCAAAATCCCCCTCAAAAAAAACCCTCAAAAACCCCTCAAACCTCTTCAAATCCCCCCCAAAATCCCTCAAAATTCTCCCAAATCCCCCCAAAATTCCCCAAATCCCCCAAAATTCCCCAAATTCCCCCAAATCTCTTCATGAGCCCGGCCTGCACCAGCAGCTGCACCAGGCCTCAAAATCCCCCTCAAAAATCCCCCCAAAATGCCCCAAAAACACTCAAAACCCCCCCAAATCCCTCAAAATTCTCCCAAATCCACCCAAAATCCCCCAAATTCTCCCCAAATCCCCCCAAAATTCCCCCAAATCTCTTCATGAGCCCGGCCTGCACCAGCAGCTGCACCAGGCCTCAAAATCCCCCTCAAAAATCCCCCCAAAATGCCCCAAAACCCCCCAAAATCCCTCAAAATTCTCCCAAATCCCCCCAAAATTCCCCAAATTCCACAAATTCTCCCCAAATCCCCCAAACCTCTTCATGAGCCCGGCCTGCACCAGCAGCTGCGCCAGGTCCTGGCTGACGGCGGCGCTCGGTGACCCCACCATGAAATGCAAAACCACCTGAAAACGGCTCCAGGCTCCATCAAACCCCCCAAAAACCACCCAAAATCCCCCAAAATCCCCTAAAATCTATCCCAAAATCCCCTAAAATCCTCCCAAAATCCTCCCAAATCCACCCCAAAATCCACCCCAAAATCCACCCAAATCCACCCCAAAATCCACCCCAAAATCCACCCCAAAATCCCCCCAAAATCCTCCCCAAAATCCACCCAAATCCACCCCAAAATCCACCCAAATCCACCCCAAAATCCCCTAAAATCTATTCCAAAATCCCCTAAAATCCACCCCAAAATCTACCCAAAATCCACCCCAAAATCCACCCAAAATCCACCCCAAAATCCACCCAAAATCCACCCCAAAATCCCTCCCAAAATCCCCCTAAAATCCACCCAAAATCCTCCCAAAATCACCCAAAATACCCCAAAATCCACCCTAAAATCCACCAAAATCCACCCCAAATCCACCCAAAATCCCCCCAAAATCCTCCCAAAATCCACCTCAAAATCCACCTAAAAATCCTCCAAAATCCTCCGAAAATCACCCCAAAATCCACCCCAAATCCACCCCAAAATCCCCTAAAATCATTCCAAAATCCCCTAAAATCCACCCCAAAATCCACCCAAAATCCACCCCAAAATCTACCCAAAATCCACCCCAAAATCCACCCAAAATCCACCCAAAATCCTCCCAAAATCCACCCCAAAATCTACCCAAAATCCACCCCAAAATCCACCCAAAATCCACCCCAAAATCCCCTAAAATCCACCCAAATCCACCCCCAAATCCACCCCAAATCCACCCCAAAATCCCCTAAAATCTATTCCAAAATCCCCTAAAATCTATTCCAAAATCCCCTAAAATCCACCCCAAAATCCACCCAAAATCCACCCCAAAATCCACCCAAAATCCACCCCAAAATCCTCCCCAAAATCCCCCTAAAATCCACCCAAAATCCTCCCAAAATCACCCCAAATCCACCCCAAAATCCCCTAAAAATCTATTCCAAAATCCCCTAAAATCCACCCCAAAATCCACCCAAAATCCACCCCAAAAATCCACTCTAAAATCCCCTAAAATCCATCCCAAAATCCCCTAAAATCCACCCAAAATGCCCCCAATTTCCCCGTGCCCACCTCCCAGCGCTCCTCAGCGTATTTATCCAGCGCGGGGACGTCGCGCGCGGTGCCGGTCCGGGCCCAGCGGCGCCGTGTCGTCCGACCATGCCTTGCCCCTTGGGAAACCCCCAAATCTGAGCCCCCCAGGCCTTGGGACCCCCAAAAACCCCCAAAACCACCCCAAAAAACCCCCCCTTCCCAAACTCCCCCATTTTACCTCGTTTTTTCCTCATTTTACCTCGTTTTTTCCTCAATTTCTCCCATTTCCATCAAATTTTCCTCCCCTCTCCCTCCGCTCTATCACCCTTTTCCTCCCATTTTTCCTCATTTCCCTTTAATTATTTCCCCAATTTTCCCCTCATTTCTCCCATTTTTCCTCATTTCCTTTTTATCTTTCCCTATTTTTCCCTCATTCCCCCCATTTTTCCTCATTTTCCCTTTTAATTTTCCCCATTTTCCCCTCATTCCCTCCATTTTTCCTCATTTCCCTTTATCTTTCCCCATTTCCCCCCTCATTTCTCCACTTTTCCACATTTCCTTTATCTTCCCCATTTTCCCCCTCATTCCTCCCATTTTTCCTCATTTCCTTTTATTTTTCCCCGTTTTCCCCTCATTCCTCCCATTTTTTCCTCATTTTCTCCTTTTCCCGCCCATTTTTTCCCCGTTTTCCCTCATTTTCTCCTCAGTTTTTTCTGCCCCTTCCTCCCCAACATTTACCCCCATTTTTCTTCTCATTTTCCCCCATTTTTCCCCATTTTTTCCCCCCCCAATTCCCCCCAATTTTTTCCCCATTCTCCCCCAATTTTCCCCATTTTTCCCCTGTTTCCCCCAATTTTTCCCCCCATTTTTCCCCCATTTCCCCCCAATTCCCCTCATTTTTCCCCCATTTTCCCCCCCGTTTCCCCCCATTTTTTCCCCATTTTTTCCCATTTTCCCTCCATTTTCCCCATTTTTCCCCCCCATTTTTTACCCTTTTCCCCCCATTTTCCCCCCATTTTTCCCCCCATTTTCCCCCCATTTCCCCCCTTTTTTCCCCATTTTTCCCCCCGTTTCCCCCCATTTTTCCCCCATTTTCCCCCCCATTTTTTACCCTTTTCCCCCCATTTTCCCCATTTTCCCCCATTTTTCCCCCATTTTTCCCCCCCGTTTCCCCTCATTTTTTCCCCCCAATTCCCCCCATTTTTCCCCATTTTTCCCCCCATTTTTCCCCCCATTTTCCCCCCATTTCCCCCCTTTTTTCCCCCCATTTTTCCCCCCATTTCCCCCCATTTTCCCCCCATTTCCCCCTATTTTCCCCCATTTTCCCCCTCATTTTTTCCCCATTTTCCCCCCATTTTTTCCCCCCATTTTCCCCCCATTTTTCCCCCCATTTTTCCCCCATTTTTCCCCCCCATTTCCCCTCATTTTTCCCCCCAATTCCCCTCATTTTTTTCCCCATTTTTTCCCCATTTCCCCCCATTTTTTCCACCATTTTCCTCCTATTTCCCCCCATTTTTCCCCATTTTCCCCCCCATTTCCCCTCATTTTTTCCCCCCATTTTCCCCCCCAATTCCCCCTCATTTTTTCCCCATTTTTTCCCCATTTTTCCCCCCATTTTCCCCCTATTTTCCCCCCATTTTCCCCCCAATTCTCCTCATTTTTTCCCCATTTTTTCCCCATTTTCCCCCCATTTTTTCCCCCATTTTTCCCCCATTTTTCTCCCCCATTTTTTACCCTTTTCCCCCCATTTTCCCCCCATTTTTTCCCCATTTTTTTCCACATTCCCCCCCCCATTTCTCCCATTTTTCCCCCCATTTCCCCCCAATTCCCCTCATTTTTCCCCATTTTCCCCCATTTTTCCCCCATTTTTCCCCCCATTTTTTCCCCATTTTTTTCCAAATTTCCCCCCCATTTCTCCCATTTTTTCCCCAATTTTTCCCCCCATTTTCCCCCGTTTCCCCCCCTTTTCCCATCCCTCACCCCCCAGCAGAGCCACCCTCAGGTTCTGTTTGAAGTTGGGGTTCAGGGCGACCCCCGGGAGCCCCCCGGAGGGTGTGGGGGTGCCACAGGCGCAGCTCCAGCAGCACCTCCTGGCTCTGCTCCTGCTCCCTGAGGTCAGCCAAGAAACAGCACAAACAGCACAAAATCAGCAAAAAAACAGCATAAATCAGCAAAAAAACACCCAAAATGGATCAAAATCACTAAAACCCGGCATAAAATCACCCCAAATCAGCCAAAAAACAGCACAAACAGCACAAAATCAGCACAAAAACAGCACAAACAGCACAAATCAGCACAAAAACAGCACAAACAGCACAAAATCAGCAAAAAAAACAGCAGAAATAGCACAAAATCGGCACAAAACCAGCACAAAATGGATCAAAATCACTAAAAAACAGCACAAAATTCATCAAAATCACTAAAAACCGGCATAAAATCACCCCAAATCAACCAAAAAACAGCAGAAACAGCACAAAAACAGCAGAAATCACCACAAAGCCCCCAGCCCCATTTTCCAGGCTCCTTCCTGACTCAAAACCACCCCCCCAAGCCCCAAATTTCCCCCTCTGGATCCCCCCCAAAACCCCCCCAGGACCCCCCCAGACCCCTCCAGGGACCCCCCAAAATCCCCCCCAAACCCCCCAGGGACCCCCAAACCCCTCCAGGGACCCCCCAAACCTCCCCCAGGACCCTCCAGGGACCCCCCAGACCCCCCAAACCCCCCCAGGGACCCCCAAACCCCCCCAGGACCCTCCAGGGACCCCCCAGACCCCCCCAAACCCCCCCAGGACCCCCCAAACTCCCCCAGGACCCCCCAAATGCCCCCAAATCCCCCCAGGACCCCCGAAGCCCCCCCAGGGACCCCCCAGACCCCCCAAACCCCCCCAGGACCCCCGAAGCCCCCAGCCTTACCTGCTGTGCTCCTTCTTGACCCAAAACCATCCCTCCAAACCCCAAATTTCCCCCTCTGGATCCCCCCCAAATCCCCCCAGGGACCCCTCAAACTCCCCCAGGGACCCCCCAGACCCCCCCAGGACCCCCCCAAACCCCCCCAGGACCCCCGAAGCCCCCAGCCCCACCTGCTGTGCTCCTTCTTGACCCAAAACCACCCCTCCAAACCCCAAATTTACCCCTCTGGACCCCCCCCAAACCCCCCAGGGGACCCCCCAGGGACCCCCCAAACCCCCCCAGGGACCCTCCAGACCCCCCCAATCCCCCCCAGGACCCCGAAGCCCCCAGCCCCACCTGCTGTGCTCCTTCTTGACCCAGAGCCCCACGGCCGCCTGGGGCAGGGGCTGCTCCAGGAACAGCATCCGCAGCACCCCGGCCTGAGCCAGCCCCGGCAGCTCCCTGGGGGGGATCCGGGGGGGTCAGGACCCCCAAAAACACCCCAAAACACCCCTGAAACACCCCTGAAACACCCCCCAAAACACCCACAAAACACCCCAAAATACCCCCCAAAACACCCCCAAAATACCCCTGAAACACCCTCCAAAACACCCCAAAAATACCCCCCCAAAACACCCCCAAAAACACCCCAAAACACCCCCCAAAATACCCCTGAAACACCCCCAAAATCACTGAACCTACCCTCAAAAAATACCCCCAAAAACACCCCAAAACACCCCCAAAATACCCCAGAAACACCCCCAAAATACCCCCCAAAACACCCCCAAAATACCCCCCAAAACACCCCCAAAACACCCCACAAAATACCCCTGAAACACCCCCCAAAACACCCACAAAATACCCCCCAAAACACCCCAAAACACCCAAAACACCCCCAAAATACCCCCAAAATACACCCCAAATACCCCCCAAAACACCCCAAAACACCCACAAAATACCCCTGAAACACCCCCAAAATACCCCCCAAAATCGATAAAACTTAAAACTAACCCCAAAAACACCCCAAAACACCCCAAACACCCCAAAACACCCCCAAAACACCCTCAAAATCACTGAACCTACCCTCAAAAAATATCCCCAAAAACACCCAAAACACCCCAAATACCCCTGAACACCCCCAAAATACACCCCAAATACACCCCAAATACACCCCAAAACACCCCCAAAATACCCCTGAAACACCCCCTAAGTACCCCCCAAAACACCCCCAAAAACACCCCAAAACACCCCCAAAATACCCCTGAAACACCCCCCAAAATCGACAAATCTACCCCAAAAACACCCCAAAAATACCCCCAAAAATACAAAAAAATACCCAAAAAACACCCCCAAAACACCCCCCAAAATCACTGAACCTACCCTCAAAAAATACCCCAAAAACACCCCCAAAACACCCCTGAAACACCCCCCAAAACATTAATTAGCGTTAATTAGCGCTAATTTCACCTGAAGACAGCCAGACACGTGGCCCGGTGTTAATAATCAGTGTTAATTAGTGTTTAATCAGCATTAATTAGCACTAATTTCACCTGAAAACAGCCAGACATGTCGCCGGGTGTTAATAAACACTGCTAATCAGTGTTAATTAGTGTTAATTAGCACTAATTTCACCTGAAAACAGCCAGACAGGTGGCCGGGTGTTAATAAACACTGCTAATCAGTGTTAATTAGTGTTAATTAGCGCTAATTTCACCTGAAAACAGCCAGACAGGTGGCCGGGTGTTAATAATCAGTGTTAGTTAGTGTTAATTAGCGCTAATTTCACCTGAACACCGCCAGGCACGTGGCCGGGGTGTTAATAATCAGTGTTAATTAGTGTTAATTAGCATTAATTAGCGCTAATTTCACCTGAAAACAGCCAGACAGGTGGCCGGGTGTTAATAATCAGTGTTAATTAGTATTAATTAGCATTAATTAGCGCTAATTTCACCTGAACACAACCAGACAGGTGGCCGGGTGTTAATAATCAGTGTTAATTAGTGTTAATTAGCGTTAATTTCACCTGAAAACAGCCAGACAGGTGGCCGGGTGTTAATAATCAGTGTTAATTAGTGTTAATTAGCATTAATTAGCGCTAATTTCACCTGAAGACAGCCAGGCACGTGGCCGGGTGTTAATAATCAGTGTTAATTACTGTTAATTAGCGTTAATTAGCGTTAATTTCACCTGAACACCGCCAGGCACGTTGCCGGGTGTACATTACTGCTAATAATTAGTATTAATTAGTGTTAATTAGCACTAATTTCACCTGAACACCGCCAGGCATGTGGCCGGGTGTACATTACTGTTAATAATCAGTATTAATTAGTGTTAATTAGCGCTAATTTCACCTGAAAACAGCCAGACATGTCGCGGGGTGTCCGTAGAGCCGATCCAGGGTGTTGGGGCTGAGCCCCCGCAGGAAATCCTGGAGATTCCGGCACTGGAGCTGCCCCCGAGCCATCGGCACCTGACAGAGACACACCTGGAACACACCAAAAATACACCCGAAATACACCCGGAATACACCTGAGATACACCTGAGATACACCTGAAATACACCTGAGATACACCTGAAATACACCTGAGATACACCTGAGATACACCTGAGATACACCTGACAGAGACACACCTGGAACACACCAAAAATACACCCGAAATACACCTGAGAGACACCTGAGAGACACCTGAGATACACCTGGGGACAAAAATACACCTGAGATACACCTGAGATACCTGAGATACCTGAGATACACCCAAAATACACCCAAAATACACCTGAGACACCCAAAATACACCTGAGACACCCAAAATACACCTGAGAGACCAAAAATACACCAAAAATACACCTGAGACACCTGAGACACACCTGAGACACACCCAAAATACACCTGAGGACACCTGAGACACCCAAAATACACCCAAAATACACCTGAGATACACCTGAGAGTACAGGAAATACACCTGAGACACACCTGAGACACACCCAAAATACACCTGAGACACCTGAGATACACCCAAAATACACCTGGGGACACCTGGGGACAGCTGGGGACAACAAAAATACACCCAAAATACACCTGGGACACACCTGGGACACACCTGGGACACACCTGGGGACACCCAAAATACACCTGGGGACACCCAAAATACACCAAAAATACACCTGGGACACCCAAAATACACCTGGGACACCGAAAATACACCTGAGACACACCTGGGGACACCTGGGACACTGAAAATACACCAAAAATACACCTGGGGACACCTGAGATACACCCAAAATACACCTGGGGACACCTGAGACACCCAAAATACACCTGGGGACACCTGAGACACCCAAAATACACCTGGGGACACCTGAGACACCCAAAATACACCTGGGACAGCAAAAATACACCCAAAATACACCTGGGGACACCTGGGGACACGCCTGGGGACACCCAAAATACACCTGGGGACACCTGAGACACACCTGGGGACACCCCTCAATTAACCCAAATTAACCCAAATCATCCCAATTAACCCCCAAATGCCCCAATTACCCCCAACCCCCCCAATTAACCCAAATCACCCCAATTAACACAAATTACCCAAAACCCCCAATTAACCCTAATTAACCCCAAACCCCCCAATTAACCCCAATTAACCCAACCCCCCCAATTAACCCCAATTAACCCAACCCCCCCAATTAACACAAATCAACCCAAATCACCCAATTAACACAAATTAACCCAACCCCCCCAATTAACCCAAATCCCCCAATTAACACAAATTACCCAAAACCCCCAATTAACACTAATTAACCCCAAATCCCCCAATTAACACAAATCAACCCAAATCCCCCAATTAACACAAATTACCCAAAACCCCCAATTAACCCTAATTAACCCCAAATCCCCCAATTAACCCCAATTAACCCCAAACCCCCCAATTAACACAAATCAACCCAAATCACCCAATTAACACAAATTACCCAAAACCCCCAATTAACCCTAATTAACCCCAACCCCCCAATTAACCCCAATTAACCCAACCCCCCCAATTAACACAAATCAACCCAAATCACCCAATTAACACAAATTAACCCAACCCCCCCAATTAACACAAATCAACCCAAATCACCCAATTAACACAAATTAACCCAACCCCTCCAATTAACACAAATTAACCCCAACCCCCCCCAAATCCCCCAATTAACCCAAATTACCTCAACCCCCCAATTAAGGCAAATTAACCCAACCCCCCCCAATTAACCCTAATTAACCCTAATTAACCCAAACCCCTCCCTGCCCCCACTCCGCGCTCTCTCCCCGGTTCCCCCCAAATCCCGAATTTTCCCCCAAAATTCCCGAATTTTTCCCAAAATTCCCGAATTTTCCCCCCAAATTCCCGAATTTTCCCCCCAAATTCCCGAATTTTCCCCCCAAAATTCCCGAATTTTCCCCCCAAATCCCGAATTTTTCCCCAAATTCCCGAATTTTCCCCCAAAATTCCCGAATTTTCCCCCAAATTCCCGATTTCCCGCGAACTCACCCGCGCCGCTGCCCAGGCCCCGCCCCCTCCCGGGCCCCGCCCCTTTTCCCGGTCACGTGACACGGAAATTCCCGCCCTCCCCGCGGTCACGAGACGCTGTTCCCGCCCTTTCCCCGGTCACGTGACGGGACTCTCGCCGTTCCCGCCCTTTCCCCGGTCACGTGACGCGTTTCTCGCCGTTCCCGCCCTTTCCCCGGTCACGTGTCCCGTTGTCCCCCCCCCCAAGATGGCGGCGCCCTCCCTCAGCCGCGGTGCCCTCAGCGCCCGCCGGGTTTTGGGGGGTCCCGGGCAGGGCCGGGCCCAGGCCCGGGGCTGCAGCACCGAGACCCCCCCGGCGGGGCCGCCCCACACCGGGGAGACCCCCGGGAGCCCGGCCTGGGACCCCCCCGAGCGTGCGAGGCTCCGCGGCCGCGAGCAGCGCCTGAGGCGGCAGCGGCTGAGGAGGGAGAGAGATGAGGAGGGGGCGGCGGGGCAGGTGGGGAACTGGGAGAGGGACAGGGATGGACTGGGAGGGACTGGGGGACACTGGGAGAGGGGTTGGGGGGCACTGGGAGGGACTGGGGGGCACTGGGAGAGGGGTTGGTGGGCACTGGGAGGGACTGGGGGGCACTGGAAGGGACTGGGATGGACTGGGGGGCACTGGGATGGACTGGGAGGAGCTGGGAGAGGAACTGGGAGGGACTGGGGGGCACTGGGAGGGACTGGGGGGCACTGGGAGAGGGACTGGGGGTCACTGGGATGGACTGGGGGGCACTGGGAGAGGGATTGGGGGGCACTGGGAGGGACTGGGGGGCACTGGGATGGACTGGGGGTCACTGGGACGGACTGGGGGGCACTGGGAGGGACTGGGGGTCACTGGGACGGACTGGGGGGCACTGGGAGGGACTGGGGGGCACTGGGATGGACTGGGGGTCACTGGGAGAGGGACTGGGGGGCACTGGGACGGACTGGGGGGCACTGGAAGGGACTGGGGGGCACTGGAAGGGACTGGGAGGGACTGGGGGGCACTGGGACTGGATTTTGGTGTGAGGGGCACTGGTTTGTACTGGTGTGTGTCACTCGGGACTGGTTTGTACTGGTCCATGGTGGTTTATATTGGTCTGTGCTGGTCCATACTGGTCTATACTGGTTTAAACTGGTCTGTACTGGTCCCACAGGAGCCCAGACCCCTCCCCAAGGGCTGGAGACCGGGGGAGGAGCTGGAATATCGGCACCCGCTGGAGCCCGGCGGCAAAAAGGGTACGGGGGGACCCCAAACTGGGGAAACTGGGGAGCCAAACTGGGGAAACTGGGGACCCAAACTGGGGATACTGGGGACCCAAACTGGGGACCCAAACTGGGGAAACTGGGGACCCAAACTGGGGGGACTGGGAGGGAATGAGGGACCCAAACTGGGGAAACTGGGGATCCAAACTGGGGGGACTGGGGACCCAACTGGGGAAACTGGGGACCCAAACTGGGGGGACTGGGGACCCAAACTGGGGGGACTGGGGATCCAAACTGGGGGAACTGGGGACCCAAACTGGGGAAACTGGGGACCCAAACTGGGGAAACTGGGAGGGAATGAGGGACCCCAAACTGGGGAAACTGGGGACCCCAAACTGGGGAAACTGGGAGCCAAACTGGGGAAACTGGGGATCCAAACTGGGGAAACTGGGGACCCAAACTGGGGGGACTGGGGATCCAAACTGGGGAAACTGGGATCCAAACTGGGGGAACTGGGGATCCAAACTGGGGAAACTGGGGACCCAAACTGGGGGGACTGGGGGACCCAAACTGGGGGACTGGGGATCCAAACTGGGGGGACTGGGATCCAAACTGGGGGGACTGGGGATGCAAACTGGGGGAACTGGGGATCCCAAACTGGGGGGACTGGGGGACCCCAAACTGGGGGATGGGGATCCAAACTGGGGGGACTGGGGACCCAAACTGGGGAAACTGGGGACCCAAACTGGGGGGACTGGGGATCCAAACTGGGGGCACTGGGGATCCAAACTGGGGAAAACTGGGGATCCAAACTGGGGGGACTGGGGACCCAAACTGGGGAAACTGGGGATCCAAACTGGGGGAACTGGGGGACCCAAACTGGGGGAACTGGGGACCCAAACTGGGGGGACTGGGAGGGAATGAGGGACCCCAAACTGGGGGGACTGGGGGATCCAAACTGGGGGGACTGGGGGATCCAAACTGGGGGGACTGGGGGATCCAAACTGGGGGGACTGGGGGACCCCAAACTGGGGGGACTGGGGATCCAAACTGGGGGGACTGGGGACCCAAACTGGGGGGACTGGGAGGGATGAGGGACCCCAAACTGGGGAAACTGGGGGACCCAAACTGGGGGACTGGGGACCCAAACTGGGGGGACTGGGGACCCAAACTGGGGGGACTGGGGGACCCAAACTGGGGAACTGGGGATCCAAACTGGGGGGACTGGGGACCCAAACTGGGGGGACTGGGGGACCCAAACTGGGGGGACTGGGGGACCCAAACTGGGGGGACTGGGGATCCAAACTGGGGGACTGGGGGACCCAAACTGGGGGAACTGGGGATCCCAAACTGGGGGACTGGGGGACCCCAAACTGGAGGGACTGGGACCCAAACTGGGGGACTGGGATCCAAACTGGGGAACTGGGGATCCAAACTGGGGGGGACTGGGAGGGGCTGGGGGTCCCCAAACTGGGAGGGGCATCTGGGGACACCAATCTGAGGATTTTGGGTGAATTTTTGAGGATTTGGGGTGGGTTTGGGTGAATTTTGGTGGATTTGGGGCAGAGGTGGCCCTGCCCACCCCCCTCAGGTGACATTTTGGGGACACAGCCACCCCCAGCCCGCTGCCCCCAGGTTTGGGGGGATTTTGGGTGAATTTTGGGGTGGATTTTGGGGAATTTGGGTGGATTTGGTGGATTTGGGTGAATTTTGGGTGCGTTTTGGGAGATTTAGGGTGGATTTTGGGTGGATTTTGGGGGATTTTGGGTGGATTTTGGGTGGATTTGGGTGGATTTTTGAGGATTTTGGGTGGGTTTTGGGGCATTTGGGGCAGAGGTGGCCCTGCCACCCCCCTCAGGTGACATTTTGGGGACACAGCCACCCCCAGCCCGCTGCCCCCCCGGTTTGGGGGATTTGGGGTGGATTTGGTGGATTTTGGGGAATTTGGGTGGATTTTTTGGGGATTTGGGTGGGTTTGGGGCAGAGGTGGCCCTGCCACCCCCCTCAGGTGACATTTTGGGGACACAGCCACCCCCAGCCCGCTGCCCCCCAGGTACAGCCCCCGCTACGTCGAGGCTGCCTGGTACCAGTGGTGGGAGAGGGGAGGGGTCTTCACCCCCCCTGAGCAGGTGAGGGGTGAAAACACACCTGGGGAGGGGTGAAAACACACCTGGGGGGGTAAAAACACACCTGGGAGGGGTAAAAACACACCTGGGGGGGTCCCAAAATCCACCTGGGAGACAAAAACACACCTGGGGGGGTGAAAACACACCTGGGGGGGTCCCAAAATCCACCTGGGGGGGTAAAACACACCTGAGAGGGGGGGAAAACACACCTGGGGGGGTGAAAACACACCTGGGAGGGGGGAAAACACACCTGGGGGGGTAAAAACACACCTGGGAGGGGTGAAAACACACCTGGGGGGGTCCCAAAATCCACCTGGGGAGACAAAAACACACCTGGGGAGGGTGAAAACACACCTGGGGAGACAAAAACACACCTGGGGGGGTCCCAAAATCCACCTGGGGGGGTAAAAACACACCTGGGGGGGTTCAGGACACGCCTGGGGAAGTTCAGAGCACACCTGCACACACCTGGACACACCTGGGGGGGTTCAGGACACACCTGGACACACCTGGGGGGGTTCAGGACACACCTGGGGGGGTTCAGGACACACCTGGAGGGGTTCAGGACACACCTGGACACTCCTGGGGGGGCTCAGAACACACCTGGACATATCTAGGGGGGTTCAGGACACACCTGGGGGGGTTCAGGACACACCTGGCGGGGTTCAGGGCACACTTGGACACACCTGGGGGGGTTCAGGGCACACCTGGGGGGGTTCAGGGCACACCTGGAGGGGTTCAGGGCACACTTGGACACACCTGGAGGGGTTCTGGACACACCTGAGGGTGTTCAGGACACACCTGGATACACCTGTTCACACCTGGCGGGGTTCAGAGCACACCTGGACACACCTGTTCACACCTGGAGGGATTCAGGTCACACCTGGACACACCTGGGGGGGATTCAGGACACACCTGGGGGGGTTCAGGACACACCTGGGGGGGATTCAGGACACACCTGGAGGGTTCAGGTCACACCTGGACACACCTGGGTGGGTTCAGGGTACACCTGAGGGTGTTCAGGACACACCTGGGGGGGTTCAGGTCACACCTGTGCACACCTGGGGGGTTCAGGGTACACCTGTTCACACCTGGACACACCTGTTCCCACCTGGGGGGGGGTCAGGTCACACCTGTTCACACCTGGGGGGGTTCAGGGTACACCTGAGGGTGTTCAGGACACACCTGGGGGGGTTCAGGTCACACCTGTGCACACCTGGGGGGGTTCAGGTCACACCTGCACACACCTGTTCACACCTGGGGGGTTCAGGTCACACCTGTTCACACCTGTTCACACCTGTTCACACCTGTTCACACCTGCACACACCTGTACACACCTGCACACACCTGTTCACACCTGGGGGGGTTCAGGTCACACCTGCACACACCTGTTCACACCTGCACACACCTGTACACACCTGTTCACACCTGGAGGGATTCAGGTCACACCTGTTCACACCTGCCCCCCGCCGTTGTCCCCCCAGAGCCCGGGGGGGGCCCCGGTGCTGAGCCTGGTGCTGCCCCCCCCCAACGTCACCGGGACCCTGCACCTGGGCCACGCCCTGAGCGTCACCCTGCAGGACGTGCTGGCACGATGGTCTGGGGATGGGGGGGATTGGGGGGGATTTGGGGGATTTTGGGGGGGTCTGGGGAGGATTTGGGGGGATTTTGGGGGGTCTGGGGGGGATTTGGGGGGGTCTGAGGGGGATTTGGGGGGATCTGGGGGGCATTGGGGGATTTTGGGGGGGTTTGGGAAGGATTTGGGGGGGTCTGGGGAGGATTTTGGGGGGTCTGGGGAGGATTTGGGGGGGTCTGGGGGGGATTTTGGGGGGGAATTTGGGGGATTTTGGGGGGTCTGGGGGGGATTGGGGGGGATTTTGGGGGGTCTGAGGAGGATTTGGGGGGGAATTTGGGGGATTTTGGGGGGGTCTGGGGAGGATTTTGGGGGGTCTGGGGGGATTCAGGGGGGTCTGGGGGGGAATTTGGGGGATTTTGGGGGGTCTGGGGAGGATTTCGGGGGGTCTGAGGGGGATTTAGGGGGATCTGGGGAGGATTTGGGGGGGAATTTGGGGGATTTTGGGGGGATCTGGGGGGGATTTTGGGGGGATCTGGGAGGGATTTGGGGGGGTCTGGGGGGGAATTTGGGGGATTTGGGGAGGATTTTGGGGGGATTTTGGGGGGTCTGGGGGGGAATTTGGGGGATTTTGGGGGGTCTGGGGGGAATTTGGGGGATTTTGGGGGGGTCTGGGGGGATTTGGGGGGGTCTGGGGGGGATCTGGGGGGGATTGGGGGAGATTTTGGGGGGTCTGGGGAGGATTTGGGGGGGTTTGGGAAGGATTTGGGGGGGGTCTGGGGGGATTCAGGGGGGTCTGGGGAGGATTTGGGGGGGATTTTGGGGGGTCTGGGGAGGATTTGGAGGGGAATTTGGGGGATTTTTTGGGGGTCTGGGGGGGAATTTGGGGGATTTTGGGGGGTCTGGGGAGGATTTGGGGGGGAATTTGGGGGGGTCTGGGGAGGATTTGGGGAGGATTTGGGAGGGGTCTGGGGAGGATTTGGGGGGATTTTGGGAGAGATTTGGGGGGGATTCAGGGGCCTTGGTGGATTTGGGGGGGTCTTGGGGGGATTTTGAGAGGGATTTGGGGGGTCTGGGGGGGATTTTGGGGCTCTGGGAGGGGATTTGGGAGGGATTTCGGGGAGTGGAGGGGAAATTTTGGGGGATTTTGGGGGTCTGGAAGGGATTTTCAGGGGTTTGGGAAGAGTTTGGGGGGGATTTTGAGAGGGATTTTGGGGGGTCTGGGGGGATTTTGGGGAGGTTTGGGGGGTTTGGGAAGGATTTTTGGGGAGCGGAGGGGAAAATTTGGGAGGGATTTGGGGAAATTTTGGATTTGGAGGCACTTGGGGTTATTTTGGGGTTTTTTGGGGTTATTTTGAAGTGGATTTTGAGGTTATTTTGGGGTGATTTTGGGGTTGTTTTTTGAGGTTATTTTGGGGTGTTTTGGGGTGATTTTTTGGGGTGATTTTGGGGTGGATTTGGGGTTATTTTTTGGGGTTATTTTGGGGTGATTTTTTTGGTGATTTTGGGGTGTTTTGGGTTTATTTTGGGGTGGATTTGGGGTTATTTTTTGGGTGATTTTGGGGTGATTTGGGGGTGATTTTTTGGGTGATTTTGGGGTGTTTTGGGGTTATTTTGGGGTGATTCTGGGGTGTTTTGGAGTTATTTTGAAGTGGATTTTGAGGTTGTTTTGGGGTGGATTTGGGGTTATTTTGAGGTTATTTTGGGCTCATTTTGGGGTGATTTTTTAGGGTGATTTTGGGGTGGATTTGGGGTTATTTTTTGGGTGATTTTGGGGCGATTTTGGGGTGATTTTTTGGGGTTATATTTTTGGTGATTTTGGGGTGTTTTGGGGTTATTTTGGGGTGATTCTGGGGTGTTTTGGGGTTATTTTGAAGTGGATTTTGAGATTATTTTGGGGTGGATTTGGGGTTATTTTTTGGGGCGATTTTGGGGTGATTTGGGGGTGATTTTTTGGGGATATTTTGGGGTGATTTGGGTTTATTTTGGGGTGATTTTGGGGAGTTTTGGGGTGATTTTGGGGTGATTTTCTGGGGTGTTTTGGGGTGATTTTTTGGGGTGATTTTTTAGGGTGATTTTGGGGTGGATTTGGGGTTATTTTTTGGGGCGATTTTGGGGTGATTTTTTGGGGTTATTTTTTTGGTGATTTTGGGGTGTTTTGGGGTTATTTTGGGGTGATTCTGGGGTGTTTTGGGGTTATTTTGAAGTGGATTTTGAGGTTATTTTGGGGTGGATTTGGGGTGATTTTTTGGGTGATTTTGGGGTGATTTGGGGGTGATTTTTTGGGGATATTTCGGGGTGGTTTGGGTTTATTTTGGGGTGTTTTGGGGTGGATTTTGGGTAGAATTTGGGGTTATTTTTGGGGGTGTTTTTGGTTTATTCTGGGGTGATTTTGGGCTGTTTTGTGTTTATTTTGGGGGGATTTTGGGGTGTTTTGGGTTTATTTTGGGGTGGATTTGGGGTTGTTTTTGGGGTGATTTTTTGGGGTTATTTTTTTGGTGATTTTGGGGTGTTTTGTGTTTATTCTGGGGTGATTTTGGGGCGTTTTGTGTTTATTTTGGGGTGATTTTGGGGTATTTTGGGATCGTTCTGGGCACAGGAGGAGGATGCAGGGCTGGGACGTTCTGTGGGTGCCGGGCACCGACCACGCCGGCATTGCCACACAGGTGTGTCCCCAAATGTCCCCAAATGTCCCCAAAACGTCCCCAAAACATCCCCAAATGTCCCCAAAATGTCCCCAAATGTCCCCAAAACGTCCCCAAATGTCCCCAAAATGTCCCCAAATGTCCCCAAATGTCCCCAAAATGTCCCCAAATGACACAAAAACGTCCCCAAATGTCCCCAAAAATGTCCCCAAATATCCCCAAATGACACAAAAACGTCCCCAAATGTCCACAAATGTTCCAAACAATGTCCCAAATGTGTCCCCAAAGCGTCCCCAAATGTCCCCAATGTCCCCAGTGATGTCCCCAATGTCCCCAATGTCCCCAGGCCGTGGTGGAGCGCTGGCTGTGGCAGCACCGGGGGCTGTCCCCAATGTCCCCAGTGATGTCCCCAATGTCCCCAGTGATGTCCCCAATGTGTCCCCAATGTCCCCAGTGATGTCCCCAATGTCCCCAGGCCGTGGTGGAGCGCTGGCTGTGGCAGCACCGGGGGCTGTCCCTGATGTCCCCAGTGATGTCCCCAATGTCCCCAATGTGTCCCCAGGCCGTGGTGGAGCGCTGGCTGTGGCAGCACCGGGGGCTGTCCCTGATGTCCCCAGTGATGTCCCCAATGTCCCCAATGTCCCCAATGTGTCCCCAGGCCGTGGTGGAGCGCTGGCTGTGGCAGCACCGGGGGCTGCGCCCGCAGCAGTTGGGCCGGGCCGAGTTCCTGCAGGAGATTTGGCGCTGGAAGGAGCGGTGAGGGGACACTGGGGACACCTTGGGGACACCTTGGGGACACCTTGGGGACACCCTGGGGACATTGGGGACACCACGGTGTCACCCCTGTCCCCGCAGGCACGGGGACGAGATCCTGCAGCAGCTGCGGGCGCTCGGGGCCTCGCTGGACTGGAGCCGCTGCACCTTCACCATGGACCCCGTGAGTGTCCCCAAAGTGTCCCCAAAGTGTCCCCGAGGTGTCCCCAGAGTGTCCCCAAAGTGTCCCCAGGGTGTCCCCAGAGTGTCCCCAAAGTGTCCCCAGGGTGTCCCCAAAGTGTCCCCAAGGTGTCCCCAAAGTGTCCCCAAAGTGTCCCCAAGGTGTCCCCAAAGTGTCCCCAAAGTGTCCCCAAGGTGTCCCCAAAGTGTCCCCAGAGTGTCCCCAAAGTGTCCCCAGAGTGTCCCCAGAGTGTCCCCAGGGTGTCCCCAGAGTGTCCCCAGGGTGTCCCCAAAGTGTCCCCAATGTCCCCCCAGTGTCCCCAATGTCCCCTCTGTCCCCAGGGTGTCCCCAATGTCCCCAGGATGTCCCAACTGTCCCCTCTGTCCCCAGGGTGTCCCCAATGTCCCCTCTGTCCCCAGGGTGTCCCCAGTGTCCTCTCTGTCCCCAGGGTGTCCCCAATGTCCCCCCAGTGTCCCCAATGTCCCCTCTGTCCCCAGGGTGTCCCCAGTGTCCCCAATGTCCCCCCAATGCCCCAATGTCCCCTCTGTCCCCAGGGTGTCCCCTCTGTCCCCAGGGTGTCCCCAATGTCCCCAATGTCCCCAGGATGTCCCCAATGTCCCCAATGTCCCCTCTGTCCCCAGGGTTACTCCCGGGCTGTCACCGAGGCCTTCGTGCGCCTGTTCCGGGCGGGGCTGATCCGGCGTGACCAGCGCTGCGTCACCTGGAGCTGCGCCCTGCGCTCCGCCCTGGCCGACATCGAGGTGACATCGGGGTCCCCAAATGTCCCCAAGGGCCACCAGGGGTCACCAGGGGTCACAGGGGTCACCCAGGGGTCACTGGGGTCACCCAGGGGTCACCTTTGTGCACCTGTCCCGGGTGTCACCAGCGCTGCGTCACCTGGAGCTGCGCCCTGCGCTCCGCCCTGGCTGACATCGAGGTGACATCGGGGTCCCCAAATGTCCCCAAGTGTCACCAGGGTCACCCAGGGGTCACAGGGGTCACCCAGGGGTCACTGGGGTCACCCAGGGGTCACCTTTGTGTGCCTGTCCCGGGTGTCACCAGCGCTGCGTCACCTGGAGCTGCGCCCTGCGCTCCGCCCTGGCCGACATCGAGGTGACATCGGGGTCCCCAAATGTCCCCAAGTGTCACCAGGGTCACCCAGGGGTCACCAGGGGTCACCAGGGGTCACCCAGGGGTCACCCAGGGGTCACCTTTGTGCACCTGTCCCGGGTGTCACCAGCGCTGTGTCACCTGGAGCTGCGCCCTGCGCTCCGCCCTGGCCGACATCGAGGTGACATCGGGGTCCCCAAATGTCCCCAAGTGTCACCAGGGGTCACCCAGGGGTCACAGGGGTCACCCAGGGGTCACCCAGGGGTCACAGGGGTCACCCAGGGGTCACCTTTGTGCACCTGTCCCGGGTGTCACCAGCGCTGCGTCACCTGGAGCTGCGCCCTGCGCTCCGCCCTGGCCGACATCGAGGTGACATCGGGGTCCCCAAGGGTCACTGAGTGTCCCCAAGGGTCACCAGGGTCACCAGGGGTCACCCAGGGGTCACAGGGGTCACCCAGGGGTCACCTTTGTGCGCCTGTCCCGGGTGTCACCAGCGCTGCGTCACCTGGAGCTGCGCCCTGCGCTCCGCCCTGGCTGACATCGAGGTGACATCGGGGTCCCCAAATGTCCCCAAGGGCCACCAGGGGTCACCAGGGGTCACAGGGGTCACCCAGGGGTCACCTTTGTGCGCCTGTCCCGGGTGTCACCAGCGCTGGGTCACCTGGAGCTGCGCCCTGCGCTCCGCCCTGGCCGACATCGAGGTGACATCGGGGTCCCCAAGGGTCACCAGGGTCACCCAGGGGTCACAGGGGTCACCAGGGGTCACAGGGGTCACCCAGGGGTCACCCAGGGGTCACCTTTGTGCGCCTGTCCCGGGTGTCACCAGCGCTGCGTCACCTGGAGCTGCGCCCTGCGCTCCGCCCTGGCCGACATCGAGGTGACATCGGGGTCCCCAAATGTCCCCAAGGGTCACTGAGTGTCACCAGGAGTCACAGGGGTCACAGGGGTCACCCAGGGGTCACAGGGGTCACCCAGGGGTCACCTTTGTGCGCCTGTCCCGGGTGTCACCAGCGCTGCGTCACCTGGAGCTGCGCCCTGCGCTCCGCCCTGGCTGACATCGAGGTGACATCGGGGTCCCCAAATGTCCCCAAGGGTCACTGAGTGTCACCAGGGGTCACCCAGGGGTCACAGGGGTCACACAGGGGTCACCCAGGGGTCACCCAGGGGTCACCTTTGTGCGCCTGTCCCGGGTGTCACCAGCGCTGCGTCACCTGGAGCTGCGCCCTGCGCTCTGCCCTGGCCGACATCGAGGTGACATCGGGGTCCCCAAGTGTCCCCAAATGTCCCCAAGGGTCACCAGGGTCACCAGGGGTCACCAGGGGTCACAGGGGTCACCCAGGGGTCACCTTTGTGCACCTGTCCCGGGTGTCACCAGCGCTGCGTCACCTGGAGCTGCGCCCTGCGCTCCGCCCTGGCTGACATCGAGGTGACATCGGGGTCCCCAAGGGTCACTGAGTGTCACCAGGGGTCACTGAGTGTCACCAGGGTCACCAGGGTCACCAGGGGTCACAGGGGTCACCCAGGGGTCACCTTTGTGCACCTGTCCCGGGCGTGACCAGCGCTGCGTCACCTGGAGCTGCGCCCTGCGCTCTGCTCTGGCTGACATCGAGGTGACATCGGGGTCCCCAAATGTCCCCAAGGGTCACCAGGGGTCACCGGGGTCACCCAGGGGTCACCAGGGGTCACAGGGGTCACCCAGGGGTCACCCAGGGGTCACCCAGGGGTCACCTTTGTGCGCCTGTCCCAGGTGTCACCAGCGCTGCGTCACCTGGAGCTGCGCCCTGCGCTCCGCCCTGGCCGACATCGAGGTGACATCGGGGTCCCCAAATGTCCCCAAGGGTCACCAGGGGTCACCCAGGGGTCACAGGGGTCACCAGGGGTCACCCAGGGGTCACCTTTGTGTGCCTGTCCCGGGTGTCACCAGCGCTGCGTCACCTGGAGCTGCGCCCTGCGCTCCGCCCTGGCTGACATCGAGGTGACATCGGGGTCCCCAAGGGTCACTGAGTGTCCCCAGGGGTCACCAGGGGTCACCAGGGGTCACCCAGGGGTCACAGGGGTCACCCAGGGGTCACTGGGGTCACCCAGGGGTCACCTTTGTGCGCCTGTTCCGGGTGTCACCAGCGCTGCGTCACCTGGAGCTGCGCCCTGCGCTCTGCTCTGGCCGACATCGAGGTGACATCGGGGTCCCCAAATGTCCCCAAGGGCCACCAGGGGTCACCAGGGGTCACCCAGGGGTCACCAGGGGTCACAGGGGTCACCCAGGGGTCACAGGGGTCACCCAGGGGTCACCTTTGTGCGCCTGTCCCGGGTGTCACCAGCGCTGCGTCACCTGGAGCTGCGCCCTGCGCTCTGCTCTGGCCGACATCGAGGTGACATCGGGGTCCCCAAATGTCCCCAAATGTCCCCAAGGGTCACCCAGGGGTCACCAGGGGTCACCCAGGGGTCACTGAGGTCACCCAGGGTGTTCCCAGTGTCCCCAAGGTGTCCCCAAGGTGTCCCTGAGTGTCCCCAGGGTGTCCCCAAGGTGTCCCCAAGGTGTCCCCAGGGTGTCCCCAAGGTGTCCCCCGTGTCCCTGAGTGTCCCCAGGGTGTCCCCAAGGTGTCCCCAGGGTGTCCCCAGTGTCCCCAGTGTCCCTGAGTGTCCCCAGGGTGTCCCCAGGGTGTCCCCAGGGTGTCCCCAGGGTGTCCCTGAGTGTCCCCAAGGTGTCCCTGAGTGTCCCCAGGGTGTCCCCAGGGTGTCCCCCGTGTCCCTGAGTGTCCCCAAGGTGTCCCCAGGGTGTCCCCAGGGTGTCCCCAGGGTGTCCCCCGTGTCCCTGAGTGTCCCCAAGGTGTCCCCAGGGTGTCCCCAAGGTGTCCCTGAGTGTCCCCAGGGTGTCCCCAAGGTGTCCCTGAGTGTCCCCAGGGTGTCCCCAGGGTGTCCCCAAGGTGTCCCCAGGGTGTCCCCAGGGTGTCCCCAGGGTGTCCCAGAGTGTCCCCCGTGTCCCTGAGTGTCCCCAGGGTGTCCCCAGGGTGTCCCCAGGGTGTCCCCAGGGTGTCCCCCGTGTCCCTGAGTGTCCCCAGGGTGTCCCTGAGTGTCCCCAGGGTGTCCCCAGGGTGTCCCCCGTGTCCCTGAGCCGCCCTGTCCCCACAGGTGGAGCCCCGTGTCCTCACGGGCCCCACGACGCTGAACGTCCCCAACTGTCCCCACCCCGTCACCTTCGGCCTCCTCGTCACCTTCGCCTACCCCGTGGAGGGGGACGATGGTGGGTGGCACTGGGGACACCTGGGGTGGCACTGGGGACACCTGGGGTGGCACTGGGGACACCTGAGGTGGCACTGGGGACACCTGGGGTGGCACTGGGGACACCTGGGGTGGCTCTGGGGACAATGGGGTGGCACTGGGGACACCTGGGGTGGCACTGGGGACATTGGGGGTGGCTCTGGGGACATTGGGGTGGCACTGGGGACATTGGGGTGGCACTGGGGACACCTGGGGTGGCACTGGGGACATTGGGGGTGGCACTGGGGACATTGGGGGTGGCACTGGGGACACCTGGGGTGGCACTGGGGACACCTGGGGTGGCACTGGGGACATTGGGGTGGCTTTGGGGACATTGGGGGTGGCACTGGGGACATCGGGGGTGGCACTGGGGACATCGGGAGTGGCACTGGGGACACCTGGGGTGGCACTGGGGACATTGGGGTGGCACTGGGGACATTGGGGGTGGCACTGGGGACACCTGGGGTGGCACTGGGGACACCTGGGGTGGCACTGGGGACATCGGGGGTGGCACTGGGGACATTGGGGGTGGCTTTGGGGACACCTGGGGTGGCACTGGGGACACCTGGGGTGGCACTGGGGACATTGGGGGTGGCACTGGGGACACCTGGGGTGGCACTGGGGACACCTGGGGTGGCTTTGGGGACATTGGGGTGGCACTGGGGACACCTGGGGTGGCTCTGGGGACACCTGGGGTGGCACTGGGGACACCGGGGGTGGCACTGGGGACATTGGGGTGGCACTGGGGACACCTGGGGTGGCACTGGGGACATTGGGGGTGGCTTTGGGGACATTGGGATGGCTCTGGGGACATCGGGGGTGGCACTGGGGACATCGGGGGTGGCTCTGGGGACATCGGGGGTGGCACTGGGGACATCGGGGTGGCTCTGGGGACATCGGGGTGGCACTGGGGACATTGGGATGGCTCTGGGGACATTGGGGGTGGCACTGGGGACATTGGGGTGGCACTGGGGACATTGGGGGTGGCACTGGGGGCGGGATCCTGGGTTTTGTGGTGTGTCCCCAAGTGTCCCTGATGTCCCTGGAGTGTCCCTGAGTGTCCCCGAGCTGTCCCCTGATGTCCCCTGGTGTCCCCAAGTGTCCCCCGGTGTCCCCGAGCTGTCCCCTGGTGTCCCCAAGCTGTCCCCCGGTGTCCCCAAGCTGTCCCTGAGTGTCCCCCGGTGTCCCCCGGTGTCCCCTGGTGTCCCTGAGCTGTCCCCTGCTGTCCTCTGATGTCCCCAAGCTGTCCCCAAGCTGTCCCCGAGTGTCCCCGGCTGTCCCCTGATGTCCCCAGGGCTGGAGTTGCCGGTGGCCACCACTCGTCCCGAGACCATTTTTGGTGACGTGGCCGTGGCCGTGCACCCGCGGGACCCCCGGTACCTGGTGAGGGGCGGGGCCTCGGTGGGTGGGGCCTCGATGGGTGGGGCCTCCATGGGTGAGGCCTCCATGGGCAGGGCCTCAATGGGCGGGGCCTCAATGGGTGGGGCCTCGATGGGCGGGGCCTCAATGGGTGGGGCCTTAATGGGTGGGGCCCGAGTGGGTGGGACCACAAAGGGGGCGGGGCCACAAAGGGGGCGGGGCCGCAAAGGGGCGGGGCCGCAAAGGGGGCGGGGCCTGATGGGTGGAACCTCATCAGGGGTGGGGCCTGAATGGGGGTGGGGCTTGAACAGGGTGGGTGCCTGAATGGGTGGGGCCTCACCTGGGGGCAGGGCCTGAATGGGTGGGGCCTGACCTGGGGGCAGGGCCTGAATGGGTGGGGCCTCACCTGGGTGCAGGACCTCAAAGGGGCGGGGCATGAATGGGTGGGGCCTCACCTGGGTGCAGGACCTCAAAGGGGCGGGGCGTGAATGGGTGGGGCCTCACCCAGGGGCCTCACCCGGGGGCGGGGCTTTGGGACCCCATAATGGGTGTGGGCGTGGCTTGTGGGTGTGGGAGGGGCGTGGCTTTCTCTGCATTGGCTGCCCAGGTTTGGCCCCTCCCCTTTGACCATATAAGGGCAAAGGGGCGGGGCTTGTGTTAAAGGGGCGGGGCTTTGCTGCCTGAAATGGCTCTGGGGGCGTGGCCAAGGGCTGGGGGGGGCCTGGCCTGGCTGGGATTGGTCCAGAGCTGGAAAGGGGGCGGGGCCAGGGCTGACCACGCCCCCTCAGCACCTGCAGGGCCGGCAGGTGAGGCACCCGTTCAGTGGGGCCCTGCTGCCCGTGGTGAGCGACCCCAGCGTGGAGCCCCAGCGCGGAACCGGTACTGGGGAAACTGGGAGGGACTGGGATGGACTGGGAGGGGTTAAACGGGGACTGGGAGGGACTGGGATGGACTGGGAGGGACTGGGAGGGGTTAAGGGGGCACTGGGAGGGACTGGGATGGACTGGGAGGGGTTAAACGGGGACTGGGAGGGACTGGGATGGGCACTGGGATGGGCTGGGAGGGACTGGGAGGGATTGGGAGGGACTGGGAGGGACTGGGATGGACTGGGATGGACTGGGAGGGGTTAAACGGGGACTGGGAGGGGTTAAATGGGGACTGGGATGGACTGGGATGGACTGGGAGGGACTGGGATGGGCACTGGGATCAGTCTGCGACAGAAAAGGGAGCAAGGGGTGACACAGGTGACACAGTTCAGGTGTCTCAGGTGTGTCTCAGGTGACACAGGTGACACAGTCCAGGTGTCTCAGGTGTCTCAGGTGTCTCAGAGATGTCTCAGGTGACACAGGTGACACAGTCCAGGTGTCTCAGGTGTCTCAGGTGACACAGGTGACACAGGGATGTTTCAGGTGTGTCTCAGGTGACACAGGTGACACAGTACAGGTGACACAGGTGACACAGGGATGTCTCAGGTGTGTCCCTGTCCCCAGGTGCGGTGAAGGTGACCCCCGGGCACAGCCCCCAGGACCTGGCTCTGGCCCGGGCCCATCGGCTGCCCCTGCCCTGCGTCATCAGGGACGATGGCACCTTGTGTCCCCCGGGGGGGGGCTGGCTGCAGGTGAGCTGGGGACACCTGGGGACACTGGGGACACCTGGGGACACTGGGGACACCTGGGGACACTTGGGGACACCTGGTGCCAGGTGGTGCCAGGGTGTCCCCAATGTCCACATGATGTCCCCTGCTGTCCCCTGTGTCCCCAGGGTGTCCCCAATGTCCCTGCTGTCCCCTCTGTCCCCAATGTCCCCAGGCTGTCCCCAATGTCCCCAGTGTCCCCAATGTCCCCAATGTCCCCTCCTGTCCCCTCTGTCCCCAGGCTGTCCCCAGGGTGTCCCCAATGTCCCCTCTGTCCCCAGGGTGTCCCCAGTGTCCCCAATGTCCCCAATGTCCTCTCCTGTCCCCTCTGTCCCCGCTGTCCCCAATGTCCCCAATGTCCCCAATGTCCCCCCAATGTCCCCAATGTCCCCTCTGTCCCCAGGGTGTCCCCAATGTCCCCACTGTCCCCCCAATGTCCCCAATGTCCCCAATGTCCCCTCTGTCCCCAGGGTGTCCCCAGGTTCGAGGCCCGTTCCCGTGTGGTGGCAGCGCTGGCCCAGCTGGGGCTGTTCCGGGGGGTCCAGGACCACGCCATGACCCTGCCCCTCTGCAGGTACCCCCAGGTGTCCCCAGGTGTCCCCTCAGGTGTCCCCAGGTGTCCCCTCAGGTGTCCCCTCAGGTGTCCCCAATGTCCCCTCCTGTCCCCTCCTGTCCCCTCCTGTCCCCTCCTGTCCCCGCAGCCGCTCCGGGGACGTCGTTGAGTTCCTGCTGAAGCGCCAGTGGTTCCTGAGCTGTGGAGACCTGGCCCAGAGAGCCCTGCAGGTGACACACCTGGGGACACCTGGGGACACCTGGGGACACCTGGGGATACACCTGGGGACACCTGGGGACATGGGGACACACCTGGGGACATGGGGACACACCTGGGGACACCTGGGGGCATGGGGACACACCTGGGGACACCTGGGGACACACCTGGGGATACACCTGGGGACACCTGGGGACACACCTGGGGACATGGGGACACACCTGGGGACACCTGGGGACATGGAGACACACCTGGGGACACCTGGGGATACACCTGGGGATACACCTGGGGACACCTGGGGACATGGGGACACACCTGGGGACACACCTGGGGACACCTGGGGACACCTGGGGACACACCTGGGGACACCTGGGGACACCTGGGGACACACCTGGGGACACCTGGGGACACCTGGGAACACACCTGGGGACATGGGGACACACCTGGGGACACCTGGGGACATGGGGACACCTGGGGACACACCTGGGGACACCTGGGGACACACCTGGGGACACCTGGGGACACCTGGGGACACACCTGGGGACACCTGGGGACACCTGGGGACACACCTGGGGACACCTGGGGACATGGGGACACACCTGGGGACACCTGGGGACACCTGGGGACACCTGGGGACACACCTGGGGACACCTGGGGACACCTGGGGATACCTGCGGGGTGTCACACACACACCTGAGGTGTCACCTGGAGGTGTCACACACCTGGGGGTGTCACACACACCTGGGGGTGTCACACACACACCTGGAGGTGTCACACACACCTGAGGGGTGTCACACACACCTGGAGGTGTCACACACACCTGGAGGTGTCACACACACCTGGAGGTGTCACACACACACCTGGGGGTGTCACACACACCTGAGGGGTGTCACACACCTGGAGGTGTCACACACACACCTGAGGTGTCACACACACCTGAGGGGTGTCACACACACCTGGAGGTGTCACACCTGAGGTGTCACCTGGGGGTGTCACACACACCTGGAGGTGTCACACACACCTGGAGGTGTCACACACACATCTGGAGGTGTCACACACACACCTGGAGGTGTCACACACACCTGGAGGTGTCACACACACCTGAGGGGTGTCACACACCTGGAGGTGTCACACCTGAGGTGTCACCTGGCCGCAGGCGGTGACGTCGGGGAGGCTCCGCCTGGTGCCCAAATTCCACGAGAAGAACTGGAAAACCTGGATGGAGAACGTGGGGTGAGGGGGAGGGGCTGGGGGAGGGGCCCAGGTACCTGGGGAGGGGTCTCAGGTGTTTGGGGAGGGGTCCCAGGTGTTCAGGGGTGTCCAAAATCCCCCAAAATCCCCCAAAATCCAACCCAAAAACCCCCAAATCCCACAAAATATCCCCCAAAATCCCACCCAGGTGTTCAGGGAGGGGTCTCAGGTGTTCCCAGGTATTTGGGGAGGGGTCCCAGGTGTTCCCCAGGTGTTCAGGGGTGTCCCAGGTGTTCAGGGAGGGGTCCCAGGTGTTCCCAGGTATTTGGGGAGGGGTCCCAGGTGTTCCCCAGGTGTTCAGGGGTGTCTCAGGTGTTTGGGGAGGGGTCTCAGGTATTTGAGGAGGGGTCCCAGGTGTTCAGGGAGGGGTCCCAGGTATTTGGGGAGGGGTCTCAGGTGTTCAGGGATGTCCCCCAGGTATTTGGGGAGGGGTCTCACTGTCCCCTCTCCCCCAGGGACTGGTGCCTGTCCCGCCAGCTGTGCTGGGGTCACCAGGTGCCGGCGTTCCAGGTGAGGGGGGGTCCCGCAGCCCCCTCCCCACGGGGGGGTCCCGGGGGTCCCGAGGGTCCCGAGGGTCCCTGGTTCGTGGGGAGCAGCGAGGCCGAGGTGAGGGGGGCGGCGGCGACGGCGCTGGGGTGTCCCCAGGAGGAGCTGCACCTGGAGCAAGGTGAGAAACACCCCAAAAACAGCCAAAAACAGCTAAAAACAGCTAAAAACAGCTAAAAACATCCCAAAAACAGCCAAAAACACCCCAAAATACCCCAAAAACAGCCAAAAACAGCCAAAATCACCCCAAATCCACCCAAAATCACCCAAATCCCACCCTGGGGTGTCCCCAAGAGGAGCTGCACCTGGAGCAAGGTGAGAAACACCCCAAAAACACCCCAAAAACAGCTAAAAACAGCCCAAAAACAGCCAAAAACACCCCAAAATACCCCAAAACCAGCCAAAATCACCCCAAAAACAGCCAAAAACAGCCAAAAACACCCAAATCCCACCCTGGGGTGTCCCCAAGAGGAGCTGCACCTGGAGCAAGGTGAGAGAAACACCCCAAAAATACCCAAAATACCCCAAAAATACCCAAAAAACCCCCAAAACACCCCAAAACAGCCAAAAACAGCCAAAAACACCCCAAAACCACCCCAAAAACACCCAAAATACCCCCAAAATGCCCCAAAATCTCCCCAAAATCCAACCCCAAGTTCCCCCCCCGGTGTCCCTGATGGGTTTTGGGGTCCCCCGGTGACATTTTGGGGTCCCCTGATGACATCTGGTGACGTTTGGTGACATTTGGTGACGTTTGGTGACATTTGGTGACACCTGATGGCACTTTTGGGGTCTTCTGGTGACATTTGGTGACATTTGGTGACGTTTCAGGGTTCCCTGGTGACGTTTGGTGACATTTTGGTGACCCCTGGTGACATTTTGGGGTCCCCTGATGGCACTTTCGGGGTCTTCTGGTGACATTTGGTGACATTTGGTGACATTTCAGGGTTCCCTGGTGACATTTGGTGATCCCTGATGACATTTTTGGGGTCCCCCGGTGACATTTGGTGACACCTGATGACACCTGGTGACATTTGGTGACATTTGGTGACATTTTTCTGTCCCCAGACCCCGATGTTTTGGACACCTGGTGACATTTGGTGACACCTGGTGACATTTCCCGCTCCCCTGGTGACATTTTGGGGTCCCCTGGTGACATCTGGTGACATTTTGGTGACCCCTGATGGCACTTTTGGGGTCTTCTGGTGACATTTGGTGACATTTGGTGACATTTCAGGGTTCCCTGGTGACATTTGGTGATCCCTGATGACATTTTTGGGGTCCCCCGGTGACATTTGGTGACATTTGGTGACATTTGGTGACATTTGGTGACACCTGGTGACATTTCTGTCCCCAGACCCCGATGTTTTGGACACCTGGTGACATTTGGTGACATTTGGTGACATTTGGTGACATTTGGTGACATTTCTGTCCCCAGACCCCGATGTTTTGGACACCTGGTTCTCCTCCGCCCTCTTCCCCTTCGCCGCCCTGGGCTGGCCCGAACAGGTGAGACCCCAAATGTCCCCAAGTGTCCCCAGATGTCCCCAAATGTCCCTAAATGTCTCTAAATGTCCTCAGGTGACACCCCAAATGTCCCCAAATGTCCCCAAGTGTCCCCAGATGTCCTCAAAGGTCCCCAAATGTCCTCAGGTGAGACCCAAAATGTCCCCAGAATGTCCCCAAATGTCCCCAAATGTCCCCAAGTGTCCCCAAATGTCCTCAGGTGAGACTGCACTGTCCCTGAATGTCCCCAGGTGTCCCCAGGTGTCCCAAAATGTCCCTAAATGTCCCCAAGTGTCCCCAAAATGTCCCCAAATGTCCCCAAATGTCCCCAGGTGAGACCCCACTGATGTCCCCAAATGTCCCCAAGTGTCCCCCAAATGTCCCCAAATGTCCTCAGGTGAGACTGCACTGTCCCCAAATGTCCCCAGGTGTCCCCAAATGTCCCCAAATGTCCCCAGGTGAGACTGCACTGTCCCCAAATGTCCCCAGGTGTCCCCAAATGTCCCCAAGTGTCCCCCAAATGTCCCCAAGTGTCCCCAAGTGTCCCCAAGTGTCCCCAGGTGAGACCCCACTGATGTCCCCAGGTGTCCCCAAGTGTCCCCAGTGTCTCCCCACACGTCCGTCAATGTCCCCTCAATGTCCCCAAGTGTCCCCCAAGTGTCCCCCAAGTGTCCCCAGATGTCCTCAAGTGTCCCCCAAATGTCCCCAAGTGTCCCCAAGTGTCCTCCAAATGTCCCCAGGTGAGACCCCACTGATGTCCCCAGATGTCCCCAAGTGTCCCCAAGTGTCCCCAGATGTCCCCAAGTGTCCCCAAATGTCCCCAGGTGAGACCCCACTGATGTCCCCAGATGTCCCCAAATGTCCCCAAGTGTCCCCAAAATGTCCCCAGATGTCCCCAAGTGTCCCCCAGATGTCCCCTGCTGTCCCCAGATGTCCCCAAATGTCCCCAAGTGTCCCCAAGTGTCCCCCAGATGTCCCCAGGTGTCCCCAAGTGTCCCCAAGTGTCCCCTGTGTCCCCAGAGCCCCGACCTGCGGCGTTTCTACCCCACCTCGGTGCTGGTGACGGGCGGTGACCTCCTCTTCTTCTGGGTGGCCCGGATGGTCCTGCTGGGCCAGGAACTGACAGGACAGGTGCCATTCCAACAGGTGAGTGTCACCTGTGTCCCCAAATGTCACCTCAGTGTCACCTGTGTCACCTCAGTGTTCCCAGAGCCCCTCAGTGTCCCCTCAGTGTCCCCTCAGTGTCCCCCCATGGTCCTGCTGGGCCAGGAGCTGACAGGACAGGTGCCCTTCCAGCAGGTGAGTGTCACCTGTGTCCCCAAATGTCACCTGTGTCACCTCAGTGTCCCCAAATATCACCTCAGTGTCCCCTCAGTGTCCGCTCAGTGTCCCCCCATGGTCCTGCTGGGCCAGGAACTCACGGGACAGGTGCCATTCCAACAGGTGAGTGTCACCTGTGTCCCCAAATGTCACCTGAGTGTCACCAAATGTCACCTGTGTCCCCAAATGTCACCTGTGTCACCTCAGTGTCCCCAAATATCACCTCAGTGTCCCCTCAGTGTCCCCCCATGGTCCTGCTGGGCCAGGAGCTCACGGGACAGGTGCCCTTCGGCCAGGTGAGTGTCACCTGTGTCACCTGTGTGTCACCTGAGTGCCACCTGAGTGTCCCCAGAGCCCCTCAGTGTCACCTGTGTCCCCTGGTGTCACCTCAGTGTCACCTCAGTGTCCTCTCAGTGTCCCCCCATGGTCCTGCTGGGCCAGCAGCTGACAGGACAGGTGCCCTTCGGCCAGGTGAGTGTCACCTGTGTCCCCAAATGTCCCCAAATGTCACCTGAGTGTCCCCAGATGGACAGGTCAGTGTCACCTGAGTGTCACCTGAGTGTCCTCAGTGTCCCCTCAGTGTCCCCTGGTGTCCCCAAATTGTCAGGTCAGTGTCCCCAAGTGTCCCCAAGTGTCTGATCCTTTCCTGGGGGTCACCTGTCCCCATTTTCAGTGTCCCCAATCCCATTTTTGGTGTCCCCAATCCCATTTTCAGTGTCCCCAATCCCATTTTTGGTGTCCCCAATCCCATTTCAATGTCCCCAATCCCATTTTCAGTGTCCCCAACCCCATTTTCAGTGTCCCCAATCCCATTTCAATGTCCCCAATCCCATTTTTGGTGTCCCCAATCCCATTTTGGTGTCCCCAATCCCATTTTCAGTGTCCCCAATCCCATTTTCAGTGTCCCCAATCCCATTTTCAGGGTCCCCAATCCCATTTTCAGTGTCCCCAATCCCATTTTGGTGTCCCCAATCCCATTTTCAGTGTCCCCAATCCCATTTTCAGTGTCCCCAATCCCATTTTCAGTGTCCCCAATCCCATTTTCAGTGTCCCCAACCCCATTTTCAGTGTCCCCAATCCCATTTTCAGTGTCCCCAATCCCATTTTTGGAGTCCCCAATCCCATTTTTGGGGTCCCCAATCCCATTTTCAGTGTCCCCAATCCCATTTTCGGTGTCCCCAATCCCATTTTTGGTGTCCCCAATCCCATTTTCAGTGTCCCCAATCCCATTTTCGGTGTCCCCAATCCCATTTTCAGTGTCCCCAGCCCCATTTTCAGTGTCCCCAATCCCATTTTCGGTGTCCCCAATCCCATTTTCAGTGTCCCCAACCCCATTTTCAGTGTCCCCAATCCCATTTTCAGTGTCCCCAACCCCATTTTCAGTGTCCCCAATCCCATTTTCGAGGTCCCCAACCCCATTTCAGTGTCCCCAATCCCGTTTTCAGTGTCCCCAATCCCATTTTTGGGGTCCCCAATCCCATTTTCAGTGTCCCCAATCCCATTTTCAGTGTCCCCAATCCCATTTTCAGTGTCCCCAATCCCATTTTCAGTGTCCCCAATCCCATTTTCAGTGTCCCCAATCCCATTTTCGAGGTCCCCAACCCCATTTTCAGTGTCCCCAATCCCATTTTCAATGTCCCCAATCCCATTTTCAGGGTCCCCAATCCCATTTTTGGGGTCCCCAATCCCATTTTCAGTGTCCCCAATCCCATTTCAGTGTCCCCAATCCCATTTTCTGGGTCCCCAACCCCATTTTTGGGGTCCCCAACCCCATTTTCAGGGTCCCCAACCCCATTTTCAGTGTCCCCAACCCCATTTCAGTGTCCCCAATCTCATTTTCAATGTCCCCAATCCCATTTTCGGGGTCCCCAACCCCATTTTCAGTGTCCCCAACCCCATTTCCAGTGTCCCCAATCCCATTTTCAGTGTCCCCAATCCCATTTCAATGTCCCCAATCCCATTTTCAGTGTCCCCAATCCCATTTTCAGTGTCCCCAATCCCATTTTCGGTGTCCCCAATCCCATTTTTGGTGTCCCCAATCCCATTTTCAGTGTCCCCAATCCCATTTTCAGTGTCCCCAATCCCATTTCAATGTCCCCAACCCCATTTCAATGTCCCCAATCCCATTTTCAGTGTCCCCAATCCCATTTTCAGTGTCCCCAATCCCATTTTCAGTGTCCCCAATCCCATTTCAATGTCCCCAATCCCATTTTCAGTGTCCCCAACCCCATTTTCAGTGTCCCCAATCCCATTTTCAGTGTCCCCAATCCCATTTTTGGTGTCCCCAGCCCCATTTTCAATGTCCCAAATTCCATTTTCGGGGTCCCCAACCCCATTTTTGGGGTCCCCAATCCCATTTCAGTGTCCCCAATCCCATTTCAATGTCCCCAATCCCATTTTCAGTGTCCCCAATCCCATTTTCAGTGTCCCCAATCCCATTTTCAGTGTCCCCAATCCCATTTTCAGTGTCCCCAATCCCATTTTTGGTGTCCCCAACCCCATTTTCAGTGTCCCCAATCCCATTTCAATGTCCCCAATCCCATTTTCAGTGTCCCCAACCCCATTTTCAGTGTCCCCAATCCCATTTTCAGTGTCCCCAACCCCATTTTCAGTGTCCCCAATCCCATTTTCAATGTCCCCAATCCCATTTTCAGTGTCCCCAATCCCATTTTCAGTGTCCCCAATCCCATTTCAATGTCCCCAATCCCATTTTCAGTGTCCCCAATCCCATTTTTGGTGTCCCCAATCCCATTTTCAGTGTCCCCAACCCCATTTTCAGTGTCCCCAATCCCATTTCAGTGTCCCCAATCCCATTTTCAGTGTCCCCAATCCCATTTTTGGTGTCCCCAACCCCATTTTCAGTGTCCCCAATCCCATTTTTGGTGTCCCCAATCCCATTTCAATGTCCCCAATCCCATTTTTGGGGTCCCCAATCCCATTTTCAGTGTCCCCAATCCCATTTTCAGTGTCCCCAATCCCATTTTTGGGGTCCCCAATCCCATTTTCAGTGTCCCCAATCCCATTTTCAGTGTCCCCAACCCCATTTCAGTGTCCCCAATCCCATTTTCAGTGTCCCCAATCCCATTTCAATGTCCCCAATCCCATTTTCAATGTCCCCAATCCCATTTTCAGTGTCCCCAATCCCATTTCAATGTCCCCAATCCCATTTTCAATGTCCCCAATCCCATTTTCAGTGTCCCCAATCCCATTTTCGGGGTCCCCAGTCCCATTTTCAGTGTCCCCAACCCCATTTTCAGTGTCCCCAATCCCATTTTTGGGGTCCCCAATCCCATTTTCAGTGTCCCCAACCCCATTTTGGGGTCCCCAACCCCATTTTCGGGGTCCCCAACCCCATTTTCAGTGTCCCCAATCCCATTTTCAATGTCCCCAATCCCATTTTTGGTGTCCCCAATCCCATTTTTGGGGTCCCCAATCCCATTTTCAGTGTCCCCAACCCCATTTCCGGGGTCCCCAATCCCATTTTCGGGGTCCCCAACCCCCTGTCCCCCCCAGGTTCTGCTGCACTCTCTGGTCTGGGATTCCCAGGGGCGCAAAATGAGCAAATCCCTCGGGAACGTCATCGACCCCCGCGATGTCATCGGGGGGGCCACGCTCCAGGTACCCCCAAAACCCCCCAAAAACCCCCAAAAACCCCAAAATTCCCCCCAAAACCCCAAACCCGCCTGATTTTGGGGCGGTTTTGGGGCTTTTCCTCCCCCAGGAGCTGCAGGAGAAGCTGCAGAGCCGGACCCTGGACCCCCGGGAGCTGCAGACGGCCCAGGAGGGGCAGGTGGGACCCCCCAAAAGTGACCCAGGACCCCCCGAAATCGCCCCCCCAGGGGCCCCCCTGACCCCCCAAACCCCCCCAGAGGCGCCAGTTCCCGCAGGGGATCCCCGAGTGCGGCGCCGACGCCCTGAGGCTGGCCCTGAGCACCCACAACGCCCACGGTGAGACCCCCACCCAAATCACCCCCAGATCATCTCTGGGGACCCCAAAATCACCCTGAATCACTCCTTGGGACCCCCAAATCACTCCAAACCACCCCAAAACCCCCCTGGGATCCCCCAAATCACCCCTGGGAACCCCCAAATCACCCCCAGATCATCTCTGGGGACCCCCAAATCACCCCAGAACCCTGCTGGGGACCCCCAAATCACCCCAAAACCCAGCTGGGAACCCCCAAATCACCCCCAGATCATCTCTGGGGACCCCCAAATCACCCCAAAACCCCCTGGAATCCCCCAAATCACCCCAAAACCCTGCTGGGAACCCCCAAATCACCTCTGGGACCCTCCCAAATGGCCCTGAACCCCCTGGGACCCCCCAAATCACCCCTGGGACCCCCCAAATCCCCCCAAACCCCCCTGGCACCCCCTCCAGGGCAGTACTGGGAGTTACTGGGAGGAGCTTTGGGCTACTGGGAGTTACTGGGAGGAGCCCCAGTGGGCACTGGGGAGGGTCTGGGGGTTACTGGGGGGGTCCTGGTGCCTCCCCCGACCCCAAATTTCCCCCCCCAGGCCCCGAAATCCGTCTGGGCGTGGCCTCGGTGCTGACTCAGCGCCGCTTCTGCAACAAAGTCTGGAACGGGGTGGGCTTCGTGCTGCGGGCCCTGGAGGGGGAGAAGGGCACCCCAAAACCGCCTGAGGAGGTGACAGAGACCCCCGGGACCCCCGAAAACCCCAAAAAACACCCCCTGAAACCCCAAAAACACCCCCTGAAACCCCAAAAAACACCCCCTGAAACCCCAAAACACCCCCTGAGACCCCAAAAACACCCCCTGAAACCCCAAAAACACCCCTGAAACCCCAAAAACACCCCTGAGACCCCAAAAACACCCCCTGAGACCCCAAAACACCCCCTGAGACCCCAAAAACACCCCCTGAGACCCCAAAAACACCCCCTGAGACCCCAAAACACCCCCTGAGACCCCAAAAACACCCCTGAAACCCCCAAAAACACCCCCTGAGACCCCAAAACACCCCCTGAAACCCTAAAACACCCCCTGAGACCCCAAAACACCCCCTGAGACCCCAAAACACCCCCTGAGACCCCCAAAAACACCCCTGAAACCCCAAAAACACCCCTGAGACCCCAAAACACCCCCTGGGACCCCCAAAAACACCCCCTGAAACCCCAAAACACCCCCTGAGACCCCAAAAACACCCCCTGAAACCCCCAAAAACACCCCTGAGACCCCCAAAACACCCCCTGAAACCCCCAAAACACCCCTGAAACCCCAAAAACACCCCCTGAAACCCCAAAACACCCCTGAAACCCCAAAAACACCCCTGAGACCCCAAAACACCTCCTGAGACCCCAAAACACCCCCTGGGACCCCCAAAAACACCCCCTGAAACCCCAAAAACACCCCCTGAAACCCCAAAAACACCCCTGAGACCCCAAAAACACCCCTGAGACCCCCAAAAACACCCCCTGAAACCCCAAAACACCCCCTGAAACCCCAAAAACACCCCCTGAAACCCCAAAAACACCCCTGAGACCCCAAAAACACCCCTGAGACCCCAAAACACCCCCTGAGACCCCAAAAACACCCCTGAGACCCCAAAAACACCCCCTGAAACCCCCAAAAACACCCCCTGAAACCCCCAAAAACACCCCCTGAAACCCCCAAAAACACCCCCTGAAACCCCCAAAAACACCCCCTGAGACCCCAAAAACACCCCTGAGACCCCCAAAAACACCCCCTGAGACCCCAAAACACCCCCTGAGACCCCAAAACACCCCCTGAGACCCCAAAACACCCCTGAAACCCCAAAACACCCCCTGAGACCCCAAAAACACCCCTGAGACCCCCAAAAACACCCCCTGAGACCCCAAAACACCCCCTGAGACCCCAAAAACACCCCCTGAGACCCCAAAACACCCCTGAGACCCCAAAAACACCCCCTGAGACCCCAAAACACCCCCTGAAACCCCAAAAACACCCCCTGAGACCCCAAAACACCCCTGAAACCCCAAAAACACCCCCTGAGACCCCAAAACACCCCCTGAGACCCCAAAAACACCCCCTGAAACCCCAAAAACACCCCTGAAACCCCAAAAACACCCCTGAGACCCCAAAACACCCCCTGAGACCCCCAAAAACACCCCTGAGACCCCAAAAACACCCCCTGAAACCCCAAAAACACCCCTGAGACCCCCAAAAACACCCCTGAGACCCCAAAAACACCCCTGAGACCCCAAAAACACCCCCTGAGACCCCAAAACACCCCTGAGACCCCAAAAACACCCCTGAAACCCCAAAAACACCCCCTGAAACCCCAAAAACACCCCTGAAACCCCAAAACACCCCCTGAAACCCCAAAAACACCCCTGAAACCCCAAAAACACCCCCTGAAACCCCAAAACACCCCTGAAACCCCAAAAACACCCCTGAGACCCCAAAACACCTCCTGAGACCCCAAAACACCCCCTGGGACCCCCAAAAACACCCCCTGAAACCCCAAAAACACCCCCTGAAACCCCAAAAACACCCCTGAGACCCCAAAAACACCCCTGAGACCCCCAAAAACACCCCCTGAAACCCCAAAACACCCCCTGAAACCCCAAAAACACCCCCTGAAACCCCAAAAACACCCCTGAGACCCCAAAAACACCCCTGAGACCCCAAAACACCCCCTGAGACCCCAAAAACACCCCTGAGACCCCAAAAACACCCCCTGAAACCCCCAAAAACACCCCCTGAAACCCCCAAAAACACCCCCTGAAACCCCCAAAAACACCCCCTGAAACCCCCAAAAACACCCCCTGAAACCCCAAAAACACCCCCTGAGACCCCAAAACACCCCCTGAGACCCCAAAACACCCCCTGAGACCCCAAAACACCCCTGAAACCCCAAAACACCCCCTGAGACCCCAAAAACACCCCTGAGACCCCCAAAAACACCCCCTGAGACCCCAAAACACCCCCTGAGACCCCAAAAACACCCCCTGAGACCCCAAAACACCCCTGAGACCCCAAAAACACCCCCTGAGACCCCAAAACACCCCCTGAAACCCCAAAAACACCCCCTGAGACCCCAAAACACCCCTGAAACCCCAAAAACACCCCCTGAGACCCCAAAACACCCCCTGAGACCCCAAAACACCCCCTGAGACCCCAAAAACACCCCCTGAAACCCCAAAAACACCCCTGAAACCCCCAAAAACACCCCTGAGACCCCAAAAACACCCCTGAGACCCCAAAACATCCCCTGAGACCCCAAAACACCCCTGAAACCCCAAAAACACCCCTGAGACCCCAAAACACCCCCTGAGACCCCAAAAACACCCCCTGAAACCCCAAAAACACCCCTGAAACCCCAAAAACACCCCTGAGACCCCAAAACACCCCCTGAGACCCCCAAAAACACCCCTGAGACCCCAAAAACACCCCCTGAAACCCCAAAAACACCCCTGAGACCCCCAAAAACACCCCTGAGACCCCAAAAACACCCCTGAGACCCCAAAAACACCCCCTGAGACCCCAAAACACCCCTGAGACCCCAAAAACACCCCTGAAACCCCAAAAACACCCCCTGAAACCCCAAAAACACCCCTGAAACCCCAAAACACCCCCTGAAACCCCAAAAACACCCCTGAAACCCCAAAAACACCCCCTGAAACCCCAAAACACCCCTGAAACCCCAAAAACACCCCTGAGACCCCAAAACACCTCCTGAGACCCCAAAACACCCCCTGGGACCCCCAAAAACACCCCCTGAAACCCCAAAAACACCCCCTGAAACCCCAAAAACACCCCTGAGACCCCAAAAACACCCCTGAGACCCCCAAAAACACCCCCTGAAACCCCAAAACACCCCCTGAAACCCCAAAAACACCCCCTGAAACCCCAAAAACACCCCTGAGACCCCAAAAACACCCCTGAGACCCCAAAACACCCCCTGAGACCCCAAAAACACCCCTGAGACCCCAAAAACACCCCCTGAAACCCCCAAAAACACCCCCTGAAACCCCCAAAAACACCCCCTGAAACCCCCAAAAACACCCCCTGAGACCCCAAAACACCCCTGAAACCCCAAAACACCCCCTGAGACCCCAAAAACACCCCTGAGACCCCCAAAAACACCCCCTGAGACCCCAAAACACCCCTGAAACCCCAAAAACACCCCCTGAGACCCCAAAACACCCCCTGAGACCCCAAAACACCCCCTGAGACCCCAAAAACACCCCCTGAAACCCCAAAAACACCCCTGAAACCCCAAAAACACCCCCTGAGACCCCAAAACACCCCCTGAGACCCCAAAACACCCCTGAAACCCCAAAAACACCCCCTGAGACCCCAAAAACACCCCTGAGACCCCAAAAACACCCCCTGAGACCCCAAAACACCCCCTGAGACCCCAAAAACATCCCCTGAAACCCCAAAAACACCCCCTGAGACCCCAAAAACACCCCCTGAGACCCCAAAACACCCCCTGAGACCCCAAAAACACCCCCTGGGACCCCAAAACACCCCTGAGACCCCAAAAACACCCCCTGAAACCCCAAAAACACCCCCTGAAACCCCAAAACACCTCCTGAGACCCCAAAAACACCCCTGAGACCCCAAAACACCCCTGAGACCCCCCAAAACACCCCTGAGACCCCCAAAACACCCCCTGAAACCCCAAAAACACCCCTGAGACCCCAAAAACACCCCCTGAAACCCCAAAAACACCCCTGAGACCCCAAAACACCCCTGAGACCCCCAAAAACACCCCTGAAACCCCCAAAACACCCCTGAAACCCCAAAAACACCCCTGAGACCCCCAAAACACCCCCTGAGACCCCAAAAACACCCCCTGAGACCCCAAAAACACCCCTGAGACCCCCAAAACACCCCTGAAACCCCAAAAACACCCCCTGAAACCCCCAAAACACCCCTGAAACCCCAAAAACACCCCTGAGACCCCAAAACACCCCCTGAGACCCCAAAAACACCCCTGAGACCCCAAAAACACCCCCTGAAACCCCCAAAAACACCCCTGAGACCCCCAAAACACCCCTGAGACCCCAAAACACCCCCTGAGACCCCAAAACACCCCTGAGACCCCAAAAACACCCCTGAGACCCCCAAAACACCCCCTGAGACCCCCAAAAACACCCCTGAGACCCCCAAAACACCCCCTGAAACCCCAAAAGACCCCCTGAGACCCCAAAACACCCCCTGAGACCCCCAAAACACCCCTGAAACCCCCAAAAACACCCCCTGAAACCCCAAAAACACCCCTGAGACCCCAAAACACCCCCTGAGACCCCAAAAACACCCCCTGAGACCCCAAAAACACCCCCTGAGACCCCAAAACACCCCCTGAGACCCCAAAACACCCCCTGAGACCCCAAAAACACCCCCTGAGACCCCCCAAACACCCCCTGAGACCCCCAAAAACACCCCTGAGACCCCCAAGGACCCCCAAAAACACCCTTTTTTCCCATTTTTTCCCATTTTTGCCCCAATCCGGGTGTTCCCCTCTGCCCCTCTGGACCTCTGGCTCCTCTCCCTGATCCCAGACAATCCCAAATTCCCATTTTCTCCCATTTTTTCCCCATTTTTTCCCATTTTTTCCCATTTTTTCCATGTTTTCCCCCATTTTTCCCCCATTTTTTCCCCATTTTTCCCATTTTTTTCCCATTTTTCCCCATTTTCTCCCATTTTTTCCCAATTCTCCCCATTTTCTCCCCAATCCAGGTGTTCCCCTCATCCCCCCTGGATCTCTGGCTCTTCTCCCTGACCCCAAATTCCCATTTTTCCCCATTTTCCCCCATTTTTTCCCCATTTTTCCCTTTTTTTTTCCCATTTTTCCCCATTTCCCCCCGTTTTTTCCCCATTTTCTCCCGTTTTTTCCCAATTCTCCCCGTTTTCTCCCCAATCCAGGTGTTCCCCTCGTCCCCCCTGGATCTCTGGCTCCTCTCCCTGACCCCAAATTCCCATTTTCCCCCATTTTTTCCCCATTTTTCCCCTGTTTTTTTCCCATTTTTCCCCATTTTCCCCCGTTTTTTCCCATTTTCTCCCATTTTTTCCCCGTTTTTTCCCAATTCTCCCCGTTTTTTCCCCAGTCCAGGTGTTCCCCTCGTCCCCCCTGGATCTCTGGCTCTTCTCCCTGACCCCAAATTCCCATTTTTCCCCATTTTCCCCCGTTTTTTCCCCATTTTTCCCCATTTTCTCCCGTTTTTTCCCGGTTTTTCCCGTTTTCTCCCATTTTTCCCCCGTTTTTTCCCATTTTTCCCCGTTTTTTCCCGTTTTCTCCCATTTTTTCCCCGTTTTTTCCCAATTCTCCCCGTTTTCTCCCCAATCCAGGTGTTCCCCTCGTCCCCCCTGGAGCGTTGGCTCCTGTCCCGCCTGGCCGGGGCCGTGGCCGAGAGCTGTCGTCGTTTGGAGTCGCTGCAGCTCCAGGGCGCCGCCGCCGCCGTCCAGAGCTTCTGGCTGAGGAGCTTCTGCGACGTCTACCTGGTGAGGAACCCCAAAAACACCTGAAACACCCCAAAAACTGCCCAAAACACCCCAAAATACCCCAAAAACACCCTGAAACAGCCCAAAACACCCTGAAACACCCCAAAATACCCCAAAACACCCCGAAACACCCCAAAACAGCCGTCCAGAGCTTCTGGCTGAGGAGCTTCTGCGACGTCTACCTGGTGAGGAACCCCAAAAACACCCCAAAAACACCCCAAAAACTGCCAAAAACACCCCAAAAACTGCCAAAAACACCCCAAAAACTGCCAAAAACACCTCAAAACACCCCCAAAACACCCTGAAACAGCCCAAAACAGCCCAAAACAGCCGTCCAGAGCTTCTGGCTGAGGAGCTTCTGCGACGTTTACCTGGTGAGGAACCCCAAAAACACCCCAAAAACTGCCAAAAACACCCCAAAAACTGCCAAAAACACCCTGAAACAGCCCAAAAACTGCCAAAAACACCCTGAAACAGCCCAAAACAGCCGTCCAGAGCTTCTGGCTGAGGAGCTTCTGCGACGTCTACCTGGTGAGGAACCCCAAAAACTGCCAAAAACACCCCAAAAACTGCCAAAAACACCCCAAAACACCCCAAAAACTGCCAAAAACACCCCAAAAACTGCCAAAATCCACAAAAAAACACCCAAAACACCCCCAAAACAGCCCAAAACAGCCCAAAACAGCCGTCCAGAGCTTCTGGCTGAGGAGCTTCTGCGACGTCTACCTGGTGAGGAACCCCAAAAACACCCCAAAAACACCTGAAACACCCCAAAATACCCCAAAAACACCCTGAAACACCCCAAAAACAGCCCAAAACACCCCAAAAACTGCCAAAAACACCCCAAAACAGCCGTCCAGAGCTTCTGGCTGAGGAGCTTCTGCGACGTCTACCTGGTGAGGAACCCCAAAAACACCTGAAACACCCCTGAACACCCCAAAAACCGCCAAAAATACCCCTGAAACACCTCAAAACACCCTGAAACAGCCCAAAACACCCCAAAACACCCCAAAAACACCCTGAAACACCCCGAAACAGCCCAAAACAGCCGTCCAGAGCTTCTGGCTGAGGAGCTTCTGCGACGTCTACCTGGTGAGGAACCCCAAAAACTGCCAAAAACACCTGAAACACCTCAAAAACTGCCAAAAACACCCCAAAAACTGCCAAAAACACCCCAAAAACTGCCAAAAACACCTCAAAACACCCCCAAAACACCCTGAAACATCCCAAAACAGCCCAAAACAGCCCAAAACAGCCGTCCAGAGCTTCTGGCTGAGGAGCTTCTGCGACGTCTACCTGGTGAGGAACCCCAAAAAACACCTGAAACACCCCAAAAACACCTCAAAACACCCCCAAAACACCCCGAAACACCCCAAAAAACACTCAAAACACTCCAAAAACTGCCAAAAACACCCTGAAACACCCCAAAAACACCCCAAAAACTGCCAAAAACACTTTTTTGGGGTTCTACGTTCAGCTCCTTTTTGGGGGTCTGGGCTCAGGTTTTGGGGTTCCAGACTCGGTCCTAGACTCGGTCCTAGGCTCGGTTCTAGACCAGGTTCTGGACTCGGTTCTAGACTGGGCTCTAGGCTCGGTTCTAGGCTCGGTTCCAGACTCGGTTCTAGACTCGGTTCTAGACTCAGTTCTAGACTGGGTTCCAGACTCGGTTCCAGACTCGGTTCCAGACTCGGTTCTAGACTCGGTTCCAGATTTCAGGGTTCCGGACTCGGTTCTAGACTGGGTTCTAGGTTTCAGGGTTCTAGACTGGGTTCTAGACTCGGTTCTAGGTTTCGGGGTTCTAGACTGGGTTCTAGGCTCGGTTCTAGACTTGGTTCTAGATTTCGGGGTTCCGGACTCGGTTCTGGGTTTGGGGGTTCCAGACTCAGTTCTAGACTCAGCTCTAGACTCGGCTCTAGACTCGGCTCTAGGTTTTGGGGGTTCCAGGCTCGGTTCTAGACTCGGTTCTGGGTTTCGGGGCTCTACACTCGGGTTTTGGGATTCTGGCTGTCGGGGTTTGGGGTTCCAGGCTCAGCTTTTTGGGTTTCTGGGTCTCCATTTTTGGGGTTCTCCAGCTCCTTATTGGGGGCTCTCGATCTTCGTTTTTGGGGGTTCCTGGCTGAGTTTTTGGGGTTCTCGATTTTGGGGTTTCTGACTCAATTTTGGGGGTTCCCGATCCCACTTTTGGGGATCCCTGATTCCATTTTTTGGGGCTCCTGACTCAATTTTTGGGGTTCCTGATCCCTTTTTGGTTTCTCAATTCCATTTTTTGGGGGGTTTCTGATCCCATTTTTGGGGTTCCTGACTCAATTTTGGGGTTTCTGATCCCATTTTTGGGGTTTCTGATCCCATTTTTGGGGTTCCTGACTCAATTTTGGGGTTTCTGATCCCATTTTTTGGGGCTCCTGATTCAATTTTTTTGGAGTTCTTTGACATTTTTTGGGGGGGGTTCCCAATTTCATTTTGGAGTTCTCAATTCCATTTTTTGGGGGTTTCTGATCCCATTTTTGGGGGGTTCCTGACTCAATTTTGGGGTTCTTGTCCCCATTTTGGGATTCCTGACTCAATTTTGGGGTTCTTGTCCCCATTTTGGGATTCCTGACTCAATTTTGGGGTTCTTGTCCCCATTTTGGGGTCCCCCCTCCCTGTTCTGGGGTTTTTTCCCCATTTTTAGGTTTTTTTTCCCCATTTTGGGGTCTCTCTCCCCATTTCAGACCTTTCGCTCTCCCTTTGTCCCCCGGGGGGTTCCTGAGATGTCCCCAATGTCCCATTTTTGGGGTTTTTCACCCCAAATCCCCAAACCTGTCCCCAGGAGGTTCCTCAGGTGTTTCAGGTGTTCCCAATGTCCCAAATTCAAGGTTTTTCACCCCAAAACCCCTCCCCTGTCCCCAGGAGGTTCTTCAGGTGTCTGAGGTGTCCCCAATGTCCCAAATTCGAGGTTTTCCACCCCAAATCCCCTCTCCCGTCACCAGGAGGTGGCCGAGGTGTCCCCAATGTCCCAATTTTGAGGTTTTTCACCCCAAATCCCCTCTCCTGTCCCCAGGAGGTGGCCAAGGTGTTCCCAGTGTCCCAAATTCGAGGTTTTTCACCCCAAACCCCTCTCCTGTCTCCAGGAGGTGGCCAAGGTGTCCCCAGTGTCCCAAATCTGAGGTTTTTCACCCCAAACCTGTCCCCAGGAGGTGGCCAAGGTGTCCCTGCAGTCCCCCGAGCTCCGTCCCGCTGTCCTGGCCACGCTGGTGGCCGCGGCTGAGCTGGGGCTGCGGCTCCTGGCCCCCTTCGCCCCCTTCGTGGCCGAGGAGCTGTGGCAGCGCCTGCCCCGCCCCCACCCCGCGCCCCCCAGCATCTGCCGGGCCCCCTTCCCCGACCCCCAAAAACTGGTGAGGCTGGGGGGGTCCCAGGGGGGTTTGGGGGGGTCCCTGGGAGGTTTGGGGGGGTCCCAGGGAGGTTTGGGGGGGTCCTGGGGAGGTTTGGGGGGGTCCTGGGGAGGTTTGGGGGGTCCCTGGGAGGTTTGGGGGGGTCCTGGGGAGGTTTGGGGGGTCCCTGGGAGGTTTGAGGGGGTCCCTGGGAGGTTTGGGGGGGTCCTGGGGAGGTTTGGGGGGTCCTGGGGAGGTTTGGGGGGTCCTGGGGAGGTTTGGGGGGGTCCTGGGGAGGTTTGGGGGGTCCTGGGGAGGTTTGGGGGGTCCCTGAGAGGTTTTAGGGCAGGTTTGGGGGGTCCCTGGGAGGTTTTGAATCGGTTTGGGGGCTCCTGGGGAGGTTTTAGGGGGTCCTGGGGAGGTTTGGGGGGCTTGGGGGGAGGTTTGGGGGGGTCCTGGGGAGGTTTTGGGGGGTCCCAGGGTGGTTTTGGGGGTCCCTGGGAGGTTTGAGGGGGTCCCTGGGAGGTTTGGGGGGGTCCTGGGGAGGTTTGGGGGGTCCTGGGGAGGTTTGGGGGGGTCCCTGGGAGGTTTGAGGGGGTCCCAGGGAGGTTTGGGGGGTCCCTGGGAGGTTTGAGGGGGTCCCTGGGAGGTTTGAGGGGGTCCCAGGGAGGTTTTGGGGATCCCTGGGAAGTTTTGGGTGGGTTTGGGGCAGATTTGGGGGGTCCCAGGGAGGTTTGGGGGGTCCCTGGGAGAGGTTTTGGGGCGGCTTGAGGGGTCCCAGGGTGGTTTTGGGGGTCCTGGGGAGGTTTTTGGGTGGGTTTGGGGGAGGTTTGGGGGTCCCAGGGAGGTTTTTGGGCAGGTTTGGGGGATTTGGGGAGGTTTTGGGGGGTTTGGAGGGGACTGGGGAGGTTTTGGGGGGATTTGGGGGAGTTCTGTGTGGGTTTGGGGGTCCCAGGGAGGTTTGGGGGGTCCCTGGGAGAGGTTTTGAATCGGTTTGGGGGCTCCTGGGGAGGTTTTGGGGTGTCCCAGGGAGGTTTTGGGGTGGGTTTGGGAGGTTTGGGGGATTTGGGGAGGTTTTGGGTGGGTTTGGGGATTCCAGGGAGGTTTTGGGGTGGGTTTGATGGGTTTGGGGGAGGTTTGGGGGGTCCCAGGGAGGTTTTGGGAGGTCTGGGGGAGGTTTTGGGTGGGTTTGGGGGAGGTTTAGGGGGTCCCAGGGAGGTTTTGGGGGTCCCAGGGAGGTTTTGGGGTGGGTTTGATGGGTTTGGGGGAGGTTTTGGGGATCCCAGGGAGGTTTTGGGTGGTTTTGGGAGGTCTGGGGGAGGTTTTGGGTGGGTTTGGGGATCCCTGGGAGGTTTTGGATGGGTTTGGAGGCCGCAGGGAGGTTTGGGAGGTCCCAGGGGGATTTTGGGTGGGTTTGGGGGTTCCAGGTGAGGTTTTGGGGTGGGTTTGGGGGTTCCAGGTGAGGTTTGGGGGGTCCCAGGGGGATTTTGGGTGAGGTTTTGGGGTGGGTTTGGGGGTTCCAGGTGAGGTTTGGGATGGGTTTGGGAGGTCTGGGGGAGGTTTGGGGGTCCCAGGGGGATTTTGGGGGAGGTTTGGGGTGGGTTTGGGTGGGTCTGGGGGAGGTTTGGGGGTCCCAGGGGGATTTTGGGGGAGGTTTTGGGGTGGGTTTGGGGGTCCCCGGGGGTCTCAGCCCCGTTTCCCCCGGCCAGGCCGGCTGGCGCAGCGCCGAGCTGGAGGCGCAGGTGGCCGCCATGTTGGAGCTGGTCCGGGCCGTGCGGGGCCTGCGCGAGACCTTCCGGCTCGGGGGGGCCGCGAGACCCCCAGGTGAGCCCCGGGGGAGGGGGCGGAGCCTCCCAGCAGCCCCCGGGGGGGGGGGGGAAGGGGGGGACTACAAATCCCAGCGTGCCCCAGGAGCGGCCAAGATGGCTGCCTGTGTGAACTACCAATCCCAGCGTTCCTTGCGACCAGCCAATATGGCTGCCCATGGGAACTACCAATCCCAGCATGCCCTGGGGCAGCCAGAGGGCGTGGTCATCTGTGAACTACCAATCCCAGCATGCCCTGGGAGTGGCTGGAGGGCGTGGTCATCTGTGGACTACCAATCCCAGCATGCCCTGAGACCAACCAATATGGCTGCCCATGGGAACTACCAATCCCATCATGCCCTGGGAGTGTCCAATATGGCTGCCCATGGGGACTACCAATCCCAGCATGCCCTGGGAGCAGCCAATATGGCTGCCCATGGGAACTACAAATCCCATCATGCCCTGGGAGTGTCCAAGATGGCTGCCCATGGGAACTACAAATCCCATCATGCCCTGGGAGCGGCCAATATGGCTGCCCATGGGAACTACCAATCCCAGCATGCCCTGGGAGTGGCTGGAGGGCGTGGTCATCTGTGGACTACCAATCCCAGCATGCCCTGGGAGCGGCCAATATGGCTGCCCATGGGAACTACCAATCCCATCATGCCCTGGGAGTGTCCAAGATGGCTGCCCATGGGAACTACGAATCCCATCATGCCCTGGGAGTGTCCAATATGGCTGCCCACGGCGGCGGGCGCGTGTCCCAGCGTGCTTTGCGAGACCCAACATGGCGCCTGCGCAGAGAACTCCAAATCCCAGCATGCCCCTCTCTGCCCCAAGATGGCGTCCCCCACGGGGGCGGCCATGTTGAGGGCGTGGCTTCCCCCCAGTGCTGCTGCAGCTCCCGGATCCGGCTCGTGATTGGCTGGAGCCGCTCGGCGCCGCCTTCCAGACGCTCTCGGGGGCGGGGCCTGTGAGGCTCCTCCCCCCGGGGGCGGGGCCTGGGCCGGGCTGGGCGGGGGCTCCGGCGCCTTCCGGAACCTTCGTTTACCTGCGGATCCAGGTGAGGGCGGGGCCGGGCCGGCTCTGGGGGGGCTCTGGGGGTCCCGTCCCCCCCTTGGTGACATTTTGGGGTCCCCCAGGGGCTGTGCCGGGGGTCTGGGGGGCTCTGGGGGGGTCTGGGGGTTTTGGGGGGGCTCTGGGGGTTTTGGGGGGGCTCTGGGGGGACTCTGGGGGTTTTGGGGGGGGTCTGGGGGGGCTCTGGGGGGTTTTGGGGGGGTCTGGGGGGCTCTGGGGGGGCTCTGGGGGGGTTTTGGGGGTCCCATCCCCCCCTTGGTGACATTTTGGGGTCCCCCAGGGGCTGTGCCGGGGGTTTTGGGGGGGTTTTGGGGGGGTTCTGGGCAGGGTTTGGGGGTCCCGTCCCCTCCTTGGTGACATTTTGGGGTCCCCAGGGGCTGTGCCGCGGATCTGGGGGGGTCTGGGGGGGCTCTGGGCAGGGTTTGGGGGGGTTTTGGGGGGTTTGGGGGTCCCATCCCCCCCCTTGGTGACATTTTGGGGTCCCCAGGGCCTGGTGGAGCCGGGGGCTGTGCTGGGGGGTTTTGGGGGGGCTCTGGGGGTTTTGGGGGGGTTTTGGGGGAGTTTGGGGGGGTTTTGGGGGTCCCATCCCCCCCCTTTGGTGACATTTTGGGGTCCCCAGGGTCTGGTGGAGCCGGGGGCTGTGCTGGGGGCTCTGGGGGTTTTGAGGGGGGGTTTGGGGGGGTTTTGGGGGTCCCATCCCCCCCCTTGGTGACATTTTGGGGTCCCCCAGGGCCTGGTGGAGCCGGGGGCCGCCCGGGCCCAGCTCGGCGCTCGCCGGATCAGCCTCGAGCGGCGCCTGCGGAGCCTCCCCGGCACCGCCCCCCACGCCCAGGTTCGTCACGGCCTTAATTAGCGCCGCCGGCCTCGTTAACGAGGGCCCCCCCCCCCCCCGTGGTGCTGGGGGGGAGGGGTGGCCTCATTAGAGCTGCCCCTAATTAATTAACTGGCTAATTAACCCCTCCCTTCCCAGGCCGCCCTGGTCCGAGCTGAGCTCGCCCGGCTGGAGCAGGCGCTGCAGGCCCTGGAGACCCCCGGGGACCCCCCTGGGGACCCCCCTGGGGACCCCCTGAGCCCCCTCAGGACCCCCTGAGCCCCCCCGGGGACCCCCTGAGCCCCCCCAGGACCCCCTGAGCCCCCCCTGAGCCCCCCCAGGACCCCCTGAGCCCCCCCAGGACCCCCTGAGCCCCCCCTGAGCCCCCCTGGGGACCCCCAGCTCCGGGGGGGCCGTGGCGTTTAATAAAGCTCGTTAAAATCTGCCGCTAACGAGGCTCATTAAGGGCAGGGGGGCGGGGCTTGTGGAGGGGGGCGGGGTTTGGGGGAGGAGCCAAATCTCCCAGGCCCCTCCCCCTCTGGATCGGGATCGGAGCCGGAGCCGGAGCCGCCGAGAGACCCCCAAAAAAAACCCCAAATTTGGGTCAGGGGGTCCCGATTGGGGCTCTGGAGCCCTCGACCCCTCGGTGACACCCCCGGGACCCCCCCGGGGGCAGCTGCTGTCACCCGCGGCCACCTCAGGTACCGCCACCCCCCCCCCCGTCCTGTCCCCTCCCCCCTCCTGTCCCTCTGTGTCCCCTCCCCCACTGACCCCACCTCTGTCCCCCTCCCCCCCCCCCAGGTCCCCCCATGGCCGAGGGCGGCCCCTCCCCCCGTGTCCCCCCCGGGGAGGTGACACCGCCCGACCCCACCTGGGGACAGCCCGGGGGTGGCACCGTCACCGTCACCCCCTGGGCCAGCGGCATCACCATCACTGTCACCGCGGCGCCGGCTGAGGAGGACAGCGGGGACAGCGGGGACAGCGGGGACATTGGGGACATTGGGGACAGAGGGGACATTGGGGACAGCAGGGACAGCGGGGGGTCTGGGGACATTGGGAACATTGGGGACATTGGGGACAGAGGGGACAGTGGGGACATCAGGGATGTGAAGAACGTTGGGGACATCAGGGACCTTGGGGACATCAAGAACGTTTGGGACATTGGGGACATTGGGGACGTTGGGGACATTGGGGACATCGGGGATGTGAAGAAGGTTGGGGACATTGGGGACATCAGGGACATTGGGGACGTGAACAACATCGGGGATGTTGGTGACCTTGGGGACATCGGGGACATGAAGAACGTTGGGGACATCGGGGACAGTGGGGACATCAAGAATATTGGGGACAGAGGGGACATTGGGGACGTTGGGGACATCGGGGACATCAGGGATGTGAAGAGCATCGGGGACATTGGTGACCTTGGGGACATCAGGGACATTGGTGAGCTTGGGGACATCAGGGACACTGGGGACGTGAACAACATTGGGGACGTTGGTGACCTTGGGGACATCGGGGACTTGGGGCATGTTGGGGACATTGGGGACATTGGGGACATTGGGGACATCAGGGTTGTGAAGAACGTTGGGGACTTGGGGGATGTTGGGGACACTGGGGACATGAGGGATGTGAAGAACATTGGTGACCTTGGTGACCTTGGGGACATTGGGGACATAAAGAACATCGGGGACATCAGGAAGGTTGGGGACCTTGGGGACCTGAAAAACATGGGGGACATCGGGGGTCTCGGGGACCTTGGGGACCTTGGGGACCTGAAGAACATCGGGGACATTGGGGATCTTGGGGACAACAAGAACATCGGGGACATTGGGGACATTGGGGACGTGAAGAACGTTGGGGACCTGGGGGGTCTTGGGGACCTTGGGGACATTGGGGACATTGGGGACATCAGGTACAGGAATGGCCCAGCCCCCCTGGACAGGGACAGTGGGGACAGCGATGTCACCTCCCCGAGGGACAGTGGGGACAGGGAGTCTGGGGACAGGGATGTCCCAGTCTCGAGGGACACTGGGGACATTCAGGTGTCCAAGGACAGGGACACTGGGGACAGGGACAGGGACATTGGGGACAGGGACACTGGGGACAGGGACAGGGACACTGGGGACAGGGACACTGGGGACAGGGACACTGGGGACAGGGACACTGGGGACAGGGACACTGGGGACAGGGATGTCACCGTCCCTGGGGACATCTGGGACAAAGACGGCGCAGCTCCTGGGAACGGGGACAGCGGGGACAGGGACACTGGGGACAGGGACATTGGGGACACTGGGGACACCGGTGTCACCTCCCCGAGGGACACTGGGGACACTGGGGACAGGGACACTGGGGACACTGGTGTCACCTCCCTGAGGGACACTGGGGACAGGGACAGGGCTGTCCCAGCGCCGGGGGACATTGGGGACATCGTTGTCCCCAGGGATGGGGACAGCAGGCTCGGAGATGTCACCGCCCTGGGGGACATGGAGGACCTTGGGGACAGCGGGGACAGCGATGTCACCTCCCCGAGGGACACTGGGGACAGGGACATTGAGGACAGGGACATTGAGGACAGGGAGTTTGGGGACAGGAGATTTGGGGACAGGGAGTTTGGGGACAGGGACATCAGGGACAGGGAGTTTGGGGACAGCGATGTCACCTCCCCGAGGGACACTGGGGACATCGAGGACAGGGAGTTTGGGGACAGTGGATTTGGGGACAGGGACATCAGGGACAGGGAGTTTGGGGACAGCGGTGTCACCTCCCCAAGGGACATCGAGGACAGGGAGTTTGGGGACAGGAGATTTGGGGACAGGGATTTTGGGGACAGGGACATCGGGGACAGGGAGTTTGGGGACAGTGGATTTGGGGACAGGGATTTTGGGGACAGCGGTGTCACCTCCCCAAGGGACACTGGGGACATCGAGGACAGGGATTTCGGGGACAGGGACATCGAGGACAGGGAGTTTGGGGACAGGGACATCGGGGACAGGGATTTTGGGGACAGGGACATCGAGGACAGGGAGTTTGGGGACAGCGATGTCACCTCCCCGAGGGACACTGGGGACAGGGACATCGAGGACAGGGAGTTTGGGGACAGGAGATTTGGGGACAGGGAGTTTGGGGACAGCGCCGTCACCTGCCGGGCCGGTGGCATCACCATCACCGTGCTGGCCCCGCCCCCGGAGGAAGAGGAAGTCTCCGATGATGACGTCACGGCCTATGACGTCATCGCCGCCGAGGTCCCCGCGGGTGGGGACGGCGATGACGTCACGGAGGGGCGGGGCAGCCCCTCCCCCCCGCCCGCCGGTGACGTCACAGCCGAGGGTGACGTCACTTCCGCTGTGCCGGGGGATGATGTCACCGCTGATGTCACCGACGGCGATGATGTCACTTCCTCTGTCCCGCGGGAAGCTCTCGATGGTGACGTCACCGCTGACAGTGACGTCATCACCTCCTGCCCTGGGAGTGGCGTCGCTGATGACGTCACCGTCCCCATGAGTGACGTCACCGCTGACATCATCGTCCCTGGGCATGGCTTCATCGATGACATCATCACCCGTGACGTCACCGATGACGTCACCACTGAGAGCAACTTCCCACAAGATCTGGATTACGTCGCCAATGACGTCATCACCAATGACGTCATCACCTTGCACACCCTCACTGATGACGTCATTGCCCCGGAGAGCAGCGTCACCGATGACGTCATCGAGCGTGGCTTCCCTGGTGATGTCATCGCCTGGGGCGAGGCCACGCCCCCTCTCCCAGGGGACGATGACGTCACGGTGGGAGGTGACGTCACCGGTGACGCCGTCGGCGTGGGCGCCCGCATCGATGACGTCATCGCCGCCCGCCGCGTCCCGTCCCTGCCCGGGGATGACGTCATCGATGACGTCATAGCCTGGGGGCATCTCGGCGATGACATCATCCTCCGGGATGACCTCCCCGATGACGTCACCGAGGACGATGACGTCACCCTCCCCGGCCCGGGCTCCCTCCCCGCCGATGACGTCATCACCGCCGATGACGTCACCTCCTCCCTGCTGGGTGACGTCACCGGGGACCTTGATGGCGCCTGGGACGACCTCGCCGATGACGTCACCGCCGACGATGACATCACGCCCTTCCTGCCCTTGGAACGGCCCCCGGGCCCCGACGATGACGTCGGCGATGACGTCACCGATGACATCACCGATGACGTCACCGACGACGTCACCCCGGGGGCGGAGCATCCCCTGCTGGGCGCCGCCCCCTTCGGCCGCCGCCACGACGCCGCCGATGACGTCAGCGATGACGCGAGCGCGGACGCGCCCCGGGGGGGAGGGGCAGGTGAGGGGGGGGGGAAGGGGCAGGAAAGGGGCGGGGCCGGAAAGGGGCGGGGCCTGCTATGACCACGCCCCCTCCGCTCTGGCCACGCCCCCCCAGGAGCCCCCCAGACGCCCCCCCCCGGCTGCCCCCTCCTCTTCCTCGCCCTCCTCTGCCTCCTCCTCGCCCTCCTGCTGCTCGCCGGGCTCTGCGCGGTAACGGGGGGGGGGGGGGGACCCCAAAAAATGGGGGGGGCAAAAATGGGTGGGGGGTCCCAAAAAATGGGGGGGGGGCAGAAAAAATGGGTGGGGGGTCCCAAAAAATGGGGGGGCAGAAAAAATGGGTGGGGGGTCCCAAAAAATGGGGGGGCAAAAAAAATGGGTGGGGGGGCAAAAAATGGGGGGGCAAAAAAAATGGGTGGGGGGGTCCCAAAAAATGGGGGGGGGGCAAAAAATGGGTGGGGGGTCCCAAAAAATGGGGGGGGGGCAAAAATGGGTGGGGGGTCCCAAAAAATGGGGGGGGGGCAAAAAATGGGTGGGGGGTCCCAAAAAATGGGTGGGGGTAAAAAATGGGGGAGGGGAAAAAAAGTGGGAGGCAAAAAAAATGGGGGGGGGGGGCCCCAAAAAATTGGGGGGGGGGGGCATAAAAAAATGGGGAGGGGCAGAAAATGGGGGGAGCACGAAAAATTGGGGGCAGAAAAACGGGGGGGGCAAAAAATGGGGGGGGCAAAAAAATTGGGGAGGGGCAGAAAAATTGGGGGGGGGGGGATGGGGGACCAAAAAATGGGGGGCAGAAAATGGGGGGAGGGGCACAAAAAATGGGGGTGGGGGGGCAAAACCCGGGGGGGGGCACAAAATTGGGGGGGCAAAACCTTGGGGGGTCCCTGAGGGGGGGTGGGGTCGTCCCTTTGTCCCCAAATCCGTGGGGGAGGGGTCCCAAAATTCCTGATTTGGGGGGGGGTCCCAAATTCCTGAGACCCCTGGGGGGTTCTGGGGGGTCCTGGGGGGTCCTGGGGGGTCCCGGGGGGGTCCCGGGGGGGTCCTGACGCCCCCTCCCCTCCCCCCCAGGCCGTTCATTACGTCAAGGTTTTCATCATCAGCTCGGCCGCGCTGGCGGTGCCGCCCCCCGAGGCCTTCCCGTAGTGAGCCCTGGACCCCAAAATCATCCAAAATCACCCCAAAATACCCCAAAATCATCCAAAATCACCCCAAAATCGCCCCAAAATCATCCAAAATACCCCAAAATCATCCAAAATCACCCCAAAATACCCCAAAATCATCCAAAATCACCCCAAAATACCCCAAATTCACCCCCAAATACCCCAAAATCATCCGAATTCACCCCAAAATCACCCAAAATTTACCCAAATTCATCCGAAATTCACCCAAAACTCCAATAAATCCAAATTCAATAAATCCAAACGTGTTTGAGTCCTTCCCGTGAGCCCTGAACCCCAAAATCCCCCAAATTCACCCCAAAATCCCCCAAATTCACCCCAAATTCACCCCAAAATCCCCCAAATTCACCCCAAATTCCAACCCCTCCCCCGTCCCTCTGTCCCCTCCTGTCCCCGGGGCACCCCCAGCCCTTGGGGACACCTTGGGGACACCCTGGGGACACCCTGGACACCTTGGGGACACCCTGGGGACATTGGGGACACCTTGGGGGGACATTGGGGACACCCTGGGGACACCCTGGGGACACCCTGGGGACATTGGGGACATTGGGGACATTGTCTGGACTTGTCCCCGGTCAAGGGCAGTGGCTGCGGACAATGGGGCCATTGTCCCCAAAGTGCCACCTGCGGGGTGGGGACACCTGGGGGGGGCTGGGGATACCTGGGGACACCTGGGGGGGGGGGTTTGGGGACATTGGGGACATGTTGGGGACACCTGAGGGGGGTTTGGGGACATTTGAGGGGGGGTTTGGGGACACCTGGGGACACCTGAGGGGGGGTTTGGGGACACCTGGGGACACCTGAGGGGGGGTTTGGGGACACCTGGGGGGGGTTTGGGGACACCTGGGGGGGGTTTGGGACATTTGAGGGGGGGTTGGGGATATTTGGGGACACCTTAGGGACACCTGGGGTGGTTTGGGGACACCTGGGGTGGTTTGGGGACACCTGGGGACACCTGGGGGGGGGTTGGGGACACCTTGGGGACACCTGGGGGGGATTTGGGGCCATTGGGGACACCTTGGGGACACCTGGGGACACCTGGGGGGGGTTTGGGGACATTGGGGACACCTGAGGGGGGTTTGGGGCCATTGGGGACACCTTGGGGACACCTGGGGACACCTTGGGGACACCTGGGGGGGGGTTTGGGGACACCTGGGGGGGGTTTGGTGCCATTGGGGACACCTTGGGGACACTCTCGGGTCCCGGTGTCCCCCCCCCAGGCCGGTGCCACCCCCGCTGTCCCCACCCAGGGGACGTCCCTGTCCCCGAGCCCATAAATGGGGACAGCGGGGGGGGCCCGGCAGCGCCATGGAGGCGACAATGGGGACACTGCTGGTGGCCTTGGGGACACTGCTGCTGCTGGGGGGTGAGGGGACACCGGGGGGGGGCTTGGGGACATCAAGGGGGGATTTGGGGACATTGGGGGGATTTGGGGACACTCGGGGGGGTTTGGGGACATTGGGGGGGATTTGGGGACATTGGGGGGGATTTGGGGACATTGGGGGGGGATTTGGGGACATTGGGGGGGGTTTGGGGACATTGGGGGGGATTTGGGGACATTGGGGGGATTTGGGGACACTCGGGGGGGATTTGGGGACATTGGGGGGGGTTTGGGGACATTGGGGGGGGATTTGGGGACATCGGGAGGGGTTTGGGGACACCGGGGGGGGGCTTGGGGACATCGGGGGGGGTTTGGGGACACTCGGGGGGTTTGGGGACATTGGGGGGGGATTTGGGGACATTGGGGGGATTTGGGGACATTGGGGGGATTTGGGGACATTGGGGGGGGGATTTGGGGACATTGGGGGGGATTTGGGGACATTGGGGGGGATTTGGGGACACTCGGGGGGGGATTTGGGGACATTGGGGGGGGATTTGGGGACATTGGGGGGGATTTGGGGACATTGGGGGGGATTTGGGGACACTCGGGGGGATTTGGGGACATTGGGGGGATTTGGGGACATTGGGGGGGATTTGGGGACATTGGGGGGGGATTTGGGGACATTGGGGGGGGTTTGGGGACATTGAGGGGGGGGGTTTGGGGACATTGGGGGGGATTTGGGGACATTGGGGGGGATTTGGGGACATTGGGGGGGATTTGGGGACATTGGGGGGGATTTGGGGACATTGGGGGGGGGTTTGGGGACATTGGGGGGGGTTTGGGGACATCGGGGGGGGGTTTGGGGACACTCGGGGGGGGATTTGGGGACATTGGGGGGGATTTGGGGACATTGGGGGGGGATTTGGGGACACTCGGGGGGGGATTTGGGGACATTGGGGGGGATTTGGGGACATTGGGGGGGATTTGGGGACACTCGGGGGGGGATTTGGGGACATTGGGGGGATTTGGGGACATTGGGGGGGATTTGGGGACACTCGGGGGGGTTTGGGGACATTGGGGGGGGGATTTGGGGACACCGGGGGGCATTTGGGGACATTGGGGGGGATTTGGGGACATTGGGGGGATTTGGGGACACTCGGGGGGGATTTGGGGACATCGGGGGGGGGATTTGGGGACATTGGGGGGGGATTTGGGGACATTGGGGGGGGGATTTGGGGACATTGGGGGGATTTGGGGACATTGGGGGGGGATTTGGGGACATTGGGGGGGGATTTGGGGACATTGGGGGGGGATTTGGGGACATTGGGGGGGATTTGGGGACACTCGGGGGGGCATTTGGGGACATTGGGGGGGATTTGGGGACACTCGGGGGGGGATTTGGGGACATTGGGGGGGATTTGGGGACACTCGGGGGATTTGGGGACATTGGGGGGGGATTTGGGGACACCGGGGGGGATTTGGGGACATTGGGGGGGGATTTGGGGACATTGGGGGCATTTGGGGACATTGGGGGGATTTGGGGACATTGGGGGGGATTTGGGGACATTGGGGGGGATTTGGGGACATTGGGGGGGGATTTGGGGACACTCGGGGGGGGATTTGGGGACATTGGGGGGGATTTGGGGACATTGGGGGGGATTTGGGGACACTCGGGGGGATTTGGGGACATTGGGGGGGATTTGGGGACATTGGGGGGGGTTTGGGGACATTGGGGGGGATTTGGGGACATTGGGGGGGGGGGGGGGGGGATTTGGGACATTGGGGGGGATTTGGGGACATTGGGGGGGGTTTGGGGACATTGGGGGGGGATTTGGGGACACTGGGGGGGATTTGGGGACATTGGGGGGGGATTTGGGGACATTGGGGGGGGTTTGGGGACACTCGGGGGGGGATTTGGGGACACTCGGGGGGGATTTGGGGACATTGGGGGGGGATTTGGGGACATTGGGGGGGGATTTGGGGACATTGGGGGGGATTTGGGGACATCGGGGGGGGATTTGGGGACACCTGGGGGGGGATTTGGGGACATTGGGGGGGATTTGGGGACATTGGGGGGGATTTGGGGACATTGGGGGGGATTTGGGGACACTCGGGGGGATTTGGGGACATTGGGGGGATTTGGGGACATTGGGGGGGATTTGGGGACATTGGGGGGGGATTTGGGGACACTCGGGGGGGGATTTGGGGACACTCGGGGGGGTTTGGGGACATTGGGGGGGTTTGGGGACATTGGGGGATGGGGATAAAGGGGACACTGAGGGACAAATCCGACACGAGGGGACATCGGGGGGGACACGGGGGGGACACGGGCGGGTGTCGCTGTCCCCCTGTCCCCGTGTCCCCACCCGTGTCCCCCCCCCCAGGTCCCACCGAGCCCCTCCCGGTCCCCGAGCCTTGGGGACAGGCGGTGACGTCACTGCTGCGCTCGCTGCTGCCCGCGGGGACACCGAGGGGACACGAGGGGACACCGAGGGGACACGAGGGGACCCGGCCCCGCGAGCCCGGCCCGTGGCTCCAGGGCCACCCCCAACGTCCCCAAGCGCCGCGGGGACCTTGGGGACATCCCCGAGCTCCGGAGGGACCCTGGGGACGTCCCCAAGGAGCGGCCGCGTGTCCCCAGGAGGGGGAGGGGACAGCGGGGACACGGCCCCAGGGACAGGGGACAGCGGGGACACGGCCCCAGGGACAGGGGACAATGGGACAGGGCCAGGGGACAATGGGACAGGGACAGGGGACAGGTCCCCAAGGAGCGGGGACAGGTCCCCAGGGACAGGGGACAGCGGGGACAGGTCCCCAGGGACACGGGACAGTGGGGACAGGTCCCCAGGGACAGGGGACAGTGGGGACAGGTCCCCAAGGACAGGGGACAGTGGGGACAGGTCCCCAGGGACAGGGGACAGTGGGGACAGGTCCCCAGGAGTTGGGGACAGGTCCCCAGTGGCCGCTGCCACCTCCCCGAGGTCCCCAAGGGGAGGGGACGCGTCCCCAGGGCCACCTCCCCCGGCAGGAGTGGCCGAGGGTGGCGGCCCTTGGGGACATCGGGAGCCGCGACGCGTCCAGGGACAGCGAGGACAGCGGTGAGGGGACATTGGGGACATTGGGGACATTGGGGACAGAGGGGACACGGGCAGGGGTCCCCATGTCCCCCCCGTGTCCCCGCTGTCCCCTCACCGTGTCCCCTCCGCAGGTTGGGGACACTCGGAGGAGCGGCTGTAGCGCGGGGACATCTCCTGTCACCTCCTGTCACCTCGTGTCACCTCCTGCCACCTCCTGTCACCTCCTGCCACCTCCTGCCACCTCCTGTCACCTCGTGTCACCTCCTGTCACCTCCTGTCACCTCCTGCCACCTCCTGCCACCTCCTGTCACCTCGCGTCACCTCGTGTCACCTCCTGTCACCTCCTGTCACCTCCTGTCACCTCCTGTCACCTCCTGTCACCTCCTGCCACCATCACCGTGTCCCCATCACAGTGTCACCCTGTCCCTGTCCCCTCCTGTCCCTGTCCCCGTGTCCCCTCCTGTCCCCCCGGCCCCGGTGTCACCTCCTGTCCCTGTCCCTGTCCCTGTCCCTGTCCCTGTCCCTGTCCCCGTGTCCTCCTGGAGCCACCAGATCCCTGTCACCTCCTGTCACCTCCTGTCCCCTCCTGTCCCCGTGTCCCCATCACCGTCCCCGATGTCCCCTCCTGTCCCCGGGCCACCGTGTCCCTGTCCCCGATGTCCCTGTCCCCGATGTCCCCCCGATGTCACCTCCTGTCCCCTCCTGTCCCTGTCCCCGTGTCCCTGTCCCCGATGTCCCCCCGATGTCACCTCCTGTCCCCGTGTCCCTGTCCCCGTGTCCCTGTCCCCGTGTCACCTCCTGTCCCCTCCTGTCCCCTCCTGTCCCCAATAAAAGTGGAGCAGCAGCGCCCCCCGCTCGTGCCTTGGGGACATCGGGGGGGGTTGGGGACACCTCGGGGACACCTCGGGGACACCCTGGGGACATTGGGGACACCCTGGGGACACCCTGGGGACATCGGGGGGGGGTTGGGGACACCCTGGGGACACCCCGGGGACACCTCGGGGACACCCCGGGGACACCGGGGGGGGGTTGGGGACACCCTGGGGACACCTCGGGGACACCGGGGGGGGGTTGGGGACACCTCGGGGACACCCCCGGGCCGGGCGGTGACGTCATCGCGGCGCCGTTGCCATGGGGACCCCGCGGGGACACAAAACGGGAAAAAAAAAAACCCGAAAACGCCTCAAAACGGCCCAAAAACGGCGCAAAATCGGGAAAAAAAATCAGCGGAGGTGGAACGGAAACGGCCATCCCCAAATCGGCCAAAAAACCGCCCAAAAAACAGCCAAAAACCACCCAAAAATATCCCGAAAATTGCCCCAAAATCACCCAAAAATATCCCGAAAATTGCCCAAAAATCACCCAAAAATCACCCCCAAACCGGCCAAAAATCGCCCAAAAAACAGCCAAAAACCACCCAAAAATATCCCGAAAATTGCCAAAATATCACCCAAAAATATCCCGAAATTTGCCAAAATATCACCCAAAAATATCCCGAAAATTGCTAAAAAATCACTCAAAACCCGCTCAAAACTCACCCAAAAAAATCCCGAAAATATCCCGAAAACCGCCCCAAAAATCACCCAAAAATCACCAAAAAAATATCCCGAAAATTGCCCAAAAATTTATTCAAAAATTACTCAAAAACCGCTCAAAAATAGCCCAAAAAAATCCCGAAAATTGCCAAAAAATCGCCGAAAATTATCCCGAAAATTGCCCAAAAATCACCCAAAAACCACTCAAAAATCGGCCAAAAACCACTCAAAAATCGCCCCAAAATATCCCGAAAATTGCCAAAAAATTATTCAAAAATCACTCAAAAACCGCCCAAAAATCACCCAAAAATATCCCGAAAATTGCCAAAAAATCACCCAAAAACCGTCCAAAAAAATCCCGACAATTGCCGAAAAATCACCCAAAAACCGCCCAAAAATCACTCAAAAATTGCCCAAAATATCCCGAAAATTGCCCAAAAAATCGGCCAAAAATTGGCCAAAAATATCCTGAAAATCGCCAAAAAATCACTCAGAAATCAGTCAAAAATCACCTAAAAATCACTCAAAAACCGCCCAAAAACCGCCTAAAAATCGGCAAAAAAGTCCCGAAAATTGCCAAAAAATCAATCAAAAATCACCAAAAAATCGCCCAAAAATTACCCAAAACCCCCCAAAAATCCCGAAAATTGCCCAAAAAAATCACTGAAAAACCGCTGAAAAATCACCCAAAAATATCCCGAAAATTGCCAAAAAATTATTCAAAAATCACTCAAAAACCGCTCAAAAATCGCCCAAAAATATCCCGAAAATTGCCCAAAAAATCACCCAAAAACCGTCCAAAAAAATCCCGACAATTGCCGAAAAATCACCCAAAAACCGCCCAAAAATCACTCAAAAATATCCCGAAAATTGCCCAAAAATCACTCAAAAATCACCCAAAAATATCCCGAAAATTTCCAAAAAATTATTCAAAAATCACTCAAAAACCGCCCAAAAATCGCCAAAAAATATCCCGAAAATTGCCAAAAAATCACTCAAAAATCACCAAAAAAATCACTCAAAACCCACCCAAAACCCCCCGAAAAATCAGCAAAAAAATCCCGAAAATCGCCCGAAAATTGTCAAAAAAATCCCAAAAATTGCCAAAAAAATCACTCAAAAATCGCCCAAAAATCGCCCAAAATAATCCCGAAAATTGCCCCAAACTCTTCCCTAAATCCCCCCAAAATGATTTTTGGGTGTTGAACAAATTTTTGGGTCCCTGGAGATTTTTTTCGGGATTATTTTTGGTCTTTCCGGGCGATTTTGGGGGGGTTTAAAGTGATTTTTTGCCCCCCCGGGGGGTTTTGGGTTCAATAAATTGAATTTTTGGCTGTTTTGGGGACACAAAGGGAATTTTGGGGTCACCTGGGTGGGGTTTTGGGGACATTAAAGCCATTTTTGGGGGAAATTTCAGGGATTTTTGGGGAAATTTAAAGCATTTTTGAGGAAATTTAAGGTTGGTTTTTTTTTGCCATTTCAGGCATTTTCTTGGATATTGAAGCAATTTTTGGGGGCTTTTAAGGCGTTTTTAGGACATTAAAGTCATTTTTTGAGAAATTTCAGCCATTTTGGGGGTCATTTTCCCTCAAAAATCCACTTTTTTTTCCCATAAAATCGCTTTTTTCCCCCTAAAAAATCCCCAATCCCCATTTTCCACTTGAAAATGTCATTAAAAATGAAAAATCTCCCTTTTTCCCCCTCAAAATATTTTTGGGGTGCCCTGAATCCCAAAATTTGAGGTCCCGGAGGACCTTTTGAGGCTTTTTTTAGTTTTTTTTTTTTATTATTATTTTTTGTTTGTTTTGGAACCTTTTTGACTTTTTTTGGAGGAAAAACTTTCACAATTCTGATCTGAAATCTGAAATTTTCTTCGTTTTGGGGACGTTTTGAAGGGTTTTTTTCCCATTTTTGAGGCTTTTGTGGAGCATTTTGGACCCTTTTTGAGCCATTTTTGAAAGGATTTGTTATTTTTGGGGCGGATTTTCGGGATTTTCGGCGTTTCCCCCCCTCGTCCCCAATGTCACCGGTCACGGTTGCGTTTGTGGTGTGGCGCCGTTTATTGTCACCGTCGCGATACAGCAGCGCGTTGCCATGGCAACGGGGAACAGGCCGCAGGCTTCGTTGCCATGACGACAAGAGCAGGCCTTCGGAGTACACAAGCTGCAGGCTTCGTTGCCATGGTGACAAAAGTAGGCCTCAAGCTTTGGGAGTACACAGGCTGCAGGCTTCGTTGCCATGGCGACAAGAGTAGGCCTTGGGAGTACACAGGCTGCAGGCTTCGTTGCCATGGAGACAGGAGCAGGCCTTGGGAGTACACAGGCTGCAGGCTTCGTTGCCATGGCGACATGAGCAGGCCTCAGGCTTCGTTGCCATGGCAACTTGAGCAGGCTGTGGGAGTAGGCTGGCGGCAGGCTTCGTTACCACAGCAACAGGAGCAGGCCTTGGGAGTACACAGGCCGCAGGCTTCGTCGCCATAGCAACAGGAGAAGGCCACAGGTCGCAGAGTGTTGCCATGGCGACAGGCACAGGCCTTAGGAGTAGACAGGCCGCAGGCTTCGTTGTCATGGCGACAGAAGCAGGCCTTGGGAGTAGAAAGGCCGCAGGCTTCGTCGCCACGGTAACACGAACAGGCCGCAGGATTCGGCCTACTCGTCCTGCGCCATTTCTGCCTCCTCTCCCCCCAAAATCCGCCCCTCCCCCATCCCCCCAACCCCCCCTTCCAAGCAGCTTCGCTCCCCTCCCCCCCCCAACGCTGCCACGGTTTTGGCCCCGCCCCATCCAGTCCAAACTGGTCCAAACTGGGCCGGCTGCGGATGACCCAATACTGACAAAATGGCTCCCGCCCCTCCCCCCGGATATAAAAACCCCTTAATTAGGCTTAAAAAAAACCCTCGTTATGGAAAATTAAACCCCTCCCCCCGTGCTAAAAACGTTACAAAATGGGGTGAAAAGACCCCCCCAGACCCCGCCAGGGCGGTTTGGGGGGGGGAGGGGGGGTCCTGTCCGTGTGTCCGTCCCTGTCCGAGCGTCCGTCCCCGTCCTGCCCCTCCCCCCATCGCCGGCGCTGGGGGGGTCCCGGGGGGGTGGGGGATGGGCCGGGGTTACCGACGGCAGGATTCGTCTGGGGAGGGGGGGAAAGGGTTAAGGACCCCCCCCCCAAAATTCCCAAAATTCACCCGAAATTCCCAGAATTCCGCAAATGAACCCAAAATGAGCCCAAAATCCATAAAGTTCCACCCCCCCCAAAAAAAACCAAAATCTGCCCCAAATTCCTTCTCAAAATCACCCAAAACCTCCCAAAATTCCCCAAATCCCTCAAAACTCCCTCAAAATCCCCTCAAAAAATCCCCAAAATCCCCCAAAATCTCCCAAAAATCCTCAAAAATCCCCCAAAACCTCCCAGAATTCTCAGAAACTTCACCAAACCCCCCAAATTCCTGAGATATCCCCCTAATTCCCCCCAAAATCTCCAAAATCTTTCCCAAATTCCCCAGATACCCACCAAAACTCCCCCCAGAATCCCCAAATTTCCCAAAAATCCTCAAAAATTCCCCAATCCCCAAAACTCCCTCAAAATCCCCTCAAAAAATTCCCAAAAATCCCCTAAAAAATTCCCAAAAATCCCCAAAACCTCCCCCAAAATCCCTTCAAAAAATTCCCAAAAAATCCCCAAATCCCCTAAAAAATCCCCAAAAATCCCCAAATCCCCCAAAAGTCCCAAAACATCCCCAAAAATCCCCCCAAAAAATCCAAAACAATCCCCCCAAAAATTCTCCCCAAAATTCCCAAAAAATCCCAAAAAATTCCCAAAAATGCCCTCAAAAAATCTCCAAAAACCCCCAAAAAATCCCCCTAAAAACTCCCCAAAACCCCCCAAAATCCCCCCAAAATTCCCAAAAAATCTCAAAAATTCCCCAAAAATTCCCAAAAATGCCCTCAAAAAAATCCCCAAAAAACCCCAAAAAATCCCCAAAAAACCCCAAAAAATCCCCCTAAAAACTCCCAAAAACCCCCCAAAATCCCCCCAAAATTCCCAAAAAATCCAAAAAATTCTCCCAAATCCCCCCAAAATCCCCAAATCCCCCAAAATCCCCCCAAAAATCCCCAAAATCCCCCCCAAATCCCCACTCACCGACCAGCAGCGCTCGGCCCCTCAGCCCCCCCTGCAGCCCCCCCATGGGGGGAGGGGGCTCTTCCTCCTCCTCCTCCTCTTCCTCCCCTCCCTGGCGGGGCCGGGGGGTCCCGGGGGGGTCCCGGGGGGGTCCTCGGGGGGTCCCCAGGCCGCCAGCGCCGCCCCCTCCGAGGGGTAGGAGAAAACTCGCTCCAGGTGCCGCTCGCTGAAGCAAATCCGCAGCTGGGAGGGGAAAATTTGGGGGAGATTTGGGGAATTTTGGGATTTTTTTTTTTGATTTTTTGGGGATTTTTTGAGGGGATTTTTGGGGATTTTTTGGGGGATTTTTTGGGATTTTTTGGGATTTTTTA